>NW_022589717.1:46906792-47046507 GCF_004348235.1 Phoca vitulina | reverse complement strand
TCCTTCCTTCCTTCCTTCCTTCCTTCCTTCCTTCCTTCCTTCCTTCCCTCCAATTCAACAGCTATTTATTGAGTAGAAATTATATACCTGCCACTTTTCTAGGTTCTGGAAACACAGCAGTGAATACCAACCACAAAAATCCCTGTCTTTAGCAATGGAACAAAGACAATCAATATACATAATAAATCTGAATTACATAGTGCGTTCGAAGGTGATAAATGTGATAGAAAGAGGATAAAACAGGGCAAGGGGAGTATGGAATGCTGGTATGTGGCAAGGTAAATAGCATGGCCCCAGGAGGCCTCTGAGAGCCTGGAGCTTACCTTCATATTATTTCAGCTAATTGGTAGACAGAGAGACCCCTAGCACTATTTCAGGTGATTCTTCAGCAAGCACTCTGTGAGCATCCATTTTCACCTGGGAAAGTCTTATAATGGGTTTTAATCTTTATCTAAGTGGTGTTTCCCCATAGATGTCTTTGGCAGAGGAAGCATCATTGCTGTGTCCAAAATATCTCTCCTAGCACCTCGGCACGTATTTTAGTATTAAGGTTTCAGTGACTTCGTTCAATCAAATTCAGAATCAGGTTGATTTACAAGTTCCTTGACCAACAAGGAGTCCTAAGGTGACCCAAAGAGAATGAGTCTGTTAAATTAACTGTCAACTCTCCCTTCAAATTTCTTTTCAGCTCTCATCCAGCTGTTCCAGCTTAGGGTGAAAGCAGCATGACTAATTTTTCATCTAAGGCTTGTGCCTACATTTCAATTTCCAGGGATCAAACAAACAGACTCTTAATGGGAAATTGAAATTCAGGTATAATCCCAAGGTGAAAAATGAACCAAGAAACTGTGTGGCTCCGCCTGTTTTTTCATTTTGGATGATGTGTCAGGACACTGATAGAGGAAAATAAAAAAAGATAGTGATCCTGAGCTTGAATCATTTCTTATCCATCAGGCCTACAGGAAATGAAATGCTTTAATGAGAAAAAGTGGGTTTCTCTTTATTTTTTCTCTCTCTCTCCTCTTTTTTTTCCCCTGTTAGATTCATATGAACAATCAGAGGCTTGATAATTGGCATTTAGGAATTGCTTTGGTTCATAAATAAATTAGGCCTTTTGCTGACTTCCTTGAGTATTCAACACCATATAGGTCAAATTCAGTTTGCAGGAATCTCACTGTTGCTGATGAAACTCTAAATTGCTATGTCCTTGGACAAGGTACTTTTAATTAAAAGCTCAGAGGAGTCTCTGGCCGTAGGAGCACCGAGACATTCCTGTTGATTACGATGACTGAGCAGTCGTCTGTGTAGGTGTGTGTGGATCGGGTGATGTGATGGGGTATTAGTTGCTGGTCATTTCCTGTCTTAAATCCTACACAGTTTCAATTGATTTCCCCCCCCACATCTTTTACTAATGGACCTTTGCTGGTTCTAGCTGAAATCCTACACAGTAGTCAATAGCAAATCATTCTTTCTGAGGCAGCTTATTGTAAAGGCAGTTTTTACTGGCTTTAGCTCCAAGGCCAGGGATATATTTACAATAAAAGTTGATTTAGTGAAATCTGGAAGAATAAGAAGGAGTACAGTATGTGCACACCAAAAACTTTTAGAAACATATTTTTTTTTCAGGCTGGCAATTTATTCCCCATCCACTATTGGACTTTATATCAGACTTCATGGTGAAATAAAAAACAAAATAGTCAAGCTCCAACTGAGCCACACATGTGTTTTCTAGCTTGAATGACTCTTAGTTCTTTCATGTTTCTAACAGTTCAAGTGTGATGTGACAGAGAGGCTTCTTCTTTCCTGACTCTGAGCCATATTGTGAGTGTTAGAGATGTGTCATCTGGATAGGAGCTCTGAGTGTTTCAGGGGGTCCTCTGTAAATTTGGGGGGTTATATATTTAGGGCTCTAGACCCATGCCAGAAGTGGAAAGGAGAACTGGATTATAAATTCACGAAAATGTCAGGGCACTTGCACTTGAACTGTATTCTGGGGCTGAATAATTTTCTTTCCTCATTTCTTAGCAGTTCTATAATAATTGTTAAACTGTGTGTGTGTTTTAATCTTACTGTATATAGTGTCTTTTTTTAGTATCTTATTTATTTATTTGTCAGAGAGAGAGAGAGAGCACAAGCAGGGGGAGTAGCAGTGGGAGAGGGAGAAGCAGACGCCCCGCTGAGCAGGGAGCCCGATGTGGGACTCGATCCCAGGACCCCAGGATCATGACCTGAGCCAAAGGCAGATGCTTAACTGACTGAGCCACCCAGGTGTCCTGAGATAGTGCTTTTAAGTATTTTTTTCTTTTAGTATTTACCTAGCCACAATAAAGGAGAACGTCTAAACTAAATGAAACCATTTCAGACCTTAAGTTAGAGTGCAGTTGGTAGTATCTAAAATGGCAATTTTAATGCAGTTTTCTAGTTACCTATTTGTCCTCAGCTGTGGTTAAGACAGAATTCAAGGCTCTCACTGTAAAAACTGTTGAAGGGATCTCTCGCCTTTGTTGATTGCAAACTGAATAGAAGGGAGCCACACACTCCCTCTGAAGGAGAGCAGTTCCCCAGGCCCTGCTGGTCCCCAGAAGGCCACCATCAGTATGTGTACTCACTAAGGAGCGGGGGCAGCCAGTTCACATTGACCTCGCAGTGGGAGTCCAGGAACGTCAGGACTTCTCCTCTGGCCATAGATGCCCCCAAGAGGCGGGTCCGGATGAGCCCTTCCCTTTTCTTGGTGCGAACAATCCTTACTTTGGAAAATCGGGCCATATATTCTTCTAACTTATCCTTCAAGTGTTCTAGGAATGAAGCAGAGAATGTAGAGAAAGAACACAAAACATTAATTGCAACAGAATTATCTGTGGGTGTTTATGCATTAAGTGCACGTGAATGATGAATCCAAGCTTACATCCATTTTTCTCCTCTCTTCATCTCGAGGGGAGACACTAATAAGATTTTAGGCCCACCGGTTTTTTTACTTTGTACTTTCCAAAAAGCTTCCTAAACTGCAAATACTGCCCTTTGTTTGAACGCTAGAAGACACAGACCCACGAGAGCTGTGCCATGAGATTACTTCCAGCCAGCTGCCAAGGGCTTAATCCTGGCCAGCATTCGCCACGACGGGCACTGGCCCTCTGGTTCCCGCTGTGTAAAGTCAGATGAACATTCCAGCATCTGGGCTCTTTTCAACAAGAGGTCTCTTTCCAGCAAAGCCATGCCTAGTTTCTGTGTCTTTGAAAATAATGCATGTAAAACCACAAGAAAAAAAAAATTATATCCCTCAGATCAACAGGAACCGAACAGATTTTCCCCCCATGGGGTAATAGCAAACTAATAAAGACGTTCAGCATCTGGCTTCTGATTTGAAGTGTAAAAGTGACTGACTTGCTGTTAAAATTAGATGTGAAAAGGGGAAGGCGGATAGATACTACACAATCATTTTGAACTTAGCTATTTAAGATTAGAAAACAAAAATTTGAGAATGTCTCTTTGCCTAATTAAAAACAAACTGTGGAAACCAAATCGAATGAGATAGCTTATTTACAGAGAGAAAAGATCTCCTCCTGGCTGTTATAAGATATACCAATATCTTAGATCTTTAATGCCAAATAAGTGTGTTTGGTGTCTTTCTGTGGAATTTGTACTCATATAATTTACATCCCGTGCTTTCGTTCTCTCATATCTAAAGCATTAGGAGGGCTTCGCTGGAGTTTCTAACAAGGAACGTCTAATAGTCACAGAAACAGAATCTTAGTATGCAGTATGTTCTGTAGTTCCACTTTCAAACTTTCTCTGCATGTGTGCAATCAAAGGCAATATTATTATTAAGTCTCCTCCTATGATCTGTAGCAATAGGGATTCACATAAGGATTTATGATTCCCTTCCCTGTGATCCAATTTAACAGATGTCAAAATTACTCATGTTGGAATTTTATACATAAGCCTCTATTTTTATTTTCATTTTCATTTCTTCCTATTAATGTTAGTGTTTTAAAAAAAATCTCAATTTCCAGGGCACCAGGGTGGCTCAGTTGGTTAAATGTCTGACTCTTAATTTCAGCTCAGGTCATGATCTCAGGGTGGTGAGATCCAGCCCTGCTTTGGGCTCCTCATTGAGCATGGAGCCTGCTTAAGATTTTCTCTCTCCCTCTCCCTTTGCCCCTCCCTCCGTTGTGAGTGCACGTGCTCGCATGCTCTCTCTCTTTCAAAAAAAAAATCTTGGGAGGCCTGGTGCCTCAGTCATTAAGCATCTGCCTTCGGCTCTGGTCATGATCCCAGGGTCCTGGGATCGAGCCCTGCATCGGGCTCCCTGCTCTGCAGGAAGCCTGCTTCTCCCTCTCCCACTCCCCCTGCTTGTGTTCCCTCTCTCGCTGTGTCTCTCTCTGTCAAATAAATAAATAAAATCTTTAAAAAATAATCTCAATTTCCATTTTTTCTGACTGCCCGTAACTAGGCTTTACAAATAGATCAAGTAAAAAATTACTTAGTTTTCTGATTTTTCCTATGAAAGAATACTGGTGGGGTCTTTCACAAGAGTGTTTTAGCACAAAATAGGTTTCCTTCTATTTTGTTCTCCCTGTAATGAACAGAGCTATAGAGATCAGACTACAGAAAGCAAAGATTACATATTTGGAGTCAGAATAGACCTAAGTGGGAGGTCAGTACCAGTGAAATATATGAATATATATGAAATATCTTCTCTTACCCTGAATTTCCTCACCTACCAATATACAGGGAGTTTCTCCTCTTAGAGTGTGGTGGGGTGGGTTCAGCTTTTGGTCAGAGACCTCATAGCGCTCATTCAGTAAATATTCACTAAGTCAATAATTGGAGACCTCCTAAGTCATATGTAGTTATGAAGGGAAACAACAGCATTTCTAGCTGAAGAAATGCCTTTGAATGCTCAGGCTGAAAGATGAAAAATTTAGAATTTTTATTTCTTGGTGAGATTTTGATAATTCTTCATCTTCTATTTATTGAAAATTTAAAGAATGAAAGATTTTGGCCAGCAATAAATGAACACATATAACTTTATGGCCGTACCGCAGGTTCTCAACAGAAAAGCTGGCTCCCAAGTGTCTCCGTCTCTTTAAGACAGGTGTGCCGTGCCAGAGGCCTACCTTCTGCCCCTCTCCTCTTTGCTTACCCCTTCCCTGCTCCCCTCTGTGCAAGCTGCACAGAAAGATTCCAAAGGGCTGCACAACACAGTGCCACCTGTGAATAAGACCAGAGCTTACTAACCTGTTAGGGAAATAAAGCAGAGACCTGCAAGCCAGGTGTGCAAACAGAGGCAATGAGTAAGTGGCAAGTGATCAGTCCCAGAGCTCTCTATATGCCAGTCTCAAAAGGCTTGCATTCGGTCAGGGTTTCTCACATAAACGTTTAAGAAGACGCCATATCTCATTACTGTAATTTATTCAGGCTCTGAAATCCTTCCGTATCTCCAACGCACAACTGTCATTCTATAAGTTTATTTGTAAACTGGTTGTTTGGACCACAGAAACATATTGTCTCCTGGAAACAGTGTCACAACATTCATTGGAGATGGAAAAGAGTGAACATTTGTTAAGCCCACCAAAACAGTGTTTGTTTGTGTTCTTTCATTAAGCCTCACTATTCTTTGGCAAGTACCACTGTGAGTATGGTCTTGGTCTTGGCAGTCTGGGCTGCAGGTACTTCTTTCCTCCCTGACCCCAAGGACTAACGGGGCCTCTTGGGGAGGACTAACTCTCTGTAGCTGTGTATGAAGAAATGGTTCTAGAAGACAGTCACTTCCCAGGCGGTATAACTTGGGAATCAAAAGGTTGTTGATCACCTGGGAGTGGTTGTCCCACCTTTGGGTTTAGATTTCCCTACTTTTTAGTTTATATGAAATTCTTTGAAACTCAGCGGAGGACTATCTCTACATGTCTCCTTTCCCTCTACGCACTATCAGATTCTGTGTATTTTTCTTTGATCAAAGCCCATTTTAACGTATGAAAAGAATCGTATGGTATGAATCCACAAAGCACAAAGGGTTTGACCCCAAATACAGTCCCCTAATTGTTCAAATCAATTCTTTTAGTTTGAACTTTGCATTAATCATTAAGTTGCTTTGCCTCAGAATAATGATCCGGTTGACTGCCCTTGTGAAGGGTTCATTCTCTTTCAGTAGTTCAGTTGTAATTTCTAATTACCCATAACTCACAATGAAGACAGGCATCATCAGTCTAATTAGCAAATTAGACTCTCATACAGTGGAATTACTGGGGATGGTGGAGATAGCTTTAAGAACATTTTGTATTTCTTTTATAAGAACAATTTCTAGATTCATTTCTAAAATATTAAAATGATTTTAAACATGATTTTATATGATTTTAATTCAAGCACAGTATCTTTGAAGATCCCTTTTGAGCTTTAATTTTAAATAATGACAGGAGAATTTATGGTATTTTTATAAAGCAGGCAGATTTCTTTAGGGACTATGAGACATTTGGGGAACCAGAAAATATAAGACCACTAGTTAAAACCCACTGAGTGGTATCCTGACAACCTGGACAAGTGAACACAACTTCAAATATACCAGTTTTTGCCAGGGTTTATTGTATCATTGTGGGGCAATAGGAAATGAAAAGTTGTACTCAAGTGAAATTTTGGTGTCTTGCTACTGTGAATATTAAATTTAGCAGTTTTCTCAATGAATTTTCCTCTTTTTCTAGAGATTTCACTTATGCTCCATGAACTTATATGGAGAATCTATCATTCCACTTGTATATTTAATGTTAGGGGTAGCAACTGAACACTAAAAAAATCAACTTCATTGATTTGCACAGTCAAGAGTTGAGGACATGGGTTCTAGCCGTGTTGCTGACTGGCCACATGCCTTTGGGTGGGTCACCACACCCCATTTAACCTCATTTGCCTTAGCTATAAGGAAGGAAATATGCCAATTGGTCTTAAATATTTCTTCTAGTTCTATGATTCTATGGTTTCCCCCTGTGAAGTTTTACTTACAGAGTAGATCTAACCCTATCAAGTACCTAGGTTTTTCACAAAAGCATCCTAATGGTTGGTATTTTGGTGTTTCTTTGGGCTATGTCTCATTTTTGAAAGCAAGAGTCAAATCAAAATAAAGCTAATGCATATCAAAGATTTAGTCAAAAAGCAAACTCCAGGGTATTTTCTTTGGTCAATACAGCATCTTTCTAATCTCCTGTGGTTGACTGTCTGTAAGACTGTTACTGATGTCAAAATAATGATTTTGAAGCACCGTAAGTTCATCAAAGATTTACATCTGTTCGATAAGTTATGCTTATTATGTCAGAAAAATATAGTAACAGAGTTTAGACAGCTTTCTAGTCTACCTCTGAGTAACTGTTCCCAAAGGGACAATCTAGTGACTATCAGTATTATAGAGCATGGCCAGTGTGTCCCAAGTGGAGGACCCACCAAAGGCCAAGCAAACAGCTGCCCTGTCTCAGTGGCTTACTGAGGCTCAGCAACTTGTTATTCAGCTCCTTCTATCTCCTTTGAATTCCCTAATTTACATCCCAAGGGGAGAGCAGGAGGGGCCAGGAGACACTATTTATCTGGAGATAGGGATTTCTATATTTAATTATATACCTATGGAAATGAAATGTCTTTGATGTGTATACTTTGGTGTTGGCAAAATGTAGTAGAGCATGACTTTAAGATTATATAGAATATGTGCTAGTTATGAGGTTTTTTTTTTTTAAGATTTTATTTATTTGAGAGAGAGATTGAGAACAAGCAGGCAGAGGGGCAGAGGGAGAGGGAGAAATAGACCTATTGCTGAGTAGAGAGTCTGATGCGGGGCTTGATCCCAGGACCCTGGGATCATGACCTGAGCTGAAGGCAGACGCTTAACCGACTGAGCCACCCAGGTGCCCCTAGTTGTTATGAGTTCTGAAATGTAATAGAATATAAATATGTAGTAACATAAATATCTTCCTTTTCTGCTTAATCCTCACAACACAAATATACTGTTGAGTACAGCCCTCAGTATTCTGGATAATTTGAGGTTATATCAGAGTGACAAGAAGTACTTCACCATTAGAGAATATATCTTTCTATTTCTCAATCCACTTGGTATATGTCATGTGTGTATTTTAACCCAAAGTGGCAATGTTCAGAATAACTCTCTACACAGCAGGGCCTGTAGAGACTTTTTCTACAGTCTTTACACAGAAGAAATACAGGCAGACCTCAGAGATATTGGAGGTTGGGTTCCAAACCACCACAGAAAAAACAAAATCGCAGTAAGGCAAGTCAAAGGAATTTTTTTTTGGTTTCTGAGTGCATATACAAGTTCTATTTACACTACACTGTAGTGTATTAAGTAGGCAATAGGATTATGTCTAAAAAAATGTATATACCTAGTTGAAAAATACATTATTGCTAAAAAGAGCTAACCCTCAGTGAATTGTTATCTTTTTGCTGGTGGAGGATCTTGCCTCAGCTGGCGGTTGCTGAAGCCTGGGGTGGCTGTGGCAATTTCTTCTATAAGACAACAGTGAGGTTTGCTGCAACAGTTGACTCTTCTTTCCACAACCCATTTCACCAGATCGTGTGATATTGTTTGCTAGCATTTTACCCACAGTAGAACTTCACTCAAAATTGGAGTCAAACCTCTCAAACCCTGCTGCTGCTTTATCAACTAAGCTTATGTAGTATTCTAAATGCTTTGTTGTCATTTCAACAGTCTTCACTGCATCCTCACCAGGAGTGGATTCCATCTCAAGAAACCACTTTCTTTGCTCGTCCATAAGAAAAAACTCCTTATCTGTTCAAGTTGGATCATGGGGTAGTAGCAATCCAGTCCCATCTTCAGGCTCTACTTCTAATTCTAGTTCTCTTGCTATTTCCACTACATCTCCAATTATTTCCTCCATTGAAGTTTTGAACCTCTCAAAGCCATCCATGAGGGTTGGAATCAACTTCTTCTAAATTCTTGTTCATGTTGATGTTTTGAACTCTTCCCATGAATCACAAATGTTCTTAATGGCATCTAGTCAATCCTTTCCAGAAGGTCTTCAATTTACTTTGCCCAGATTCATCAGAGACATCACTATCTATGGCAGCTATAACCTTACAGAATGTATTTCTTAAGTAATAAGACTTGAAAATTGAAATTACTCCTTGACCTATGGACTGCAGAATGGATGTTGTATTAGCAAGCATGAAAATAGCATCAATCTCGTTGCCTATCTCCATCGGAGCTCTAGGGTGACCAGGCGCACTGTCAATGAGCAGCCATATTTTGAAAGAAATCTTTCTTTTTGAGCAGTGGGTCTCAACAGTGGACTTACAATATTTAGTAAACCATGTTGTAACCAGATGTGTTGTCATCCAAGATTTGTTTTTCCATTTATAGAGCACAGGCAGAGTAGGTTTAGCATAATTCTTAAGAGCTTAGGATTTGCAGAATGGTCAGTGAGCACTGGCTTCAACTTAAAATCACCAGCTGCATTAGCCCCTAACAACAGAGTCAGCCTGTCCTTTGAAGGTTTAAAGCCAGGCATTGACTTCTCTCTAGCTATAAAAGTCTTAGATGGCATCTTCTTTCAAGAAAAGGCTGTTTCATCTACACTAAAAATCTGTTGTTTAGTATAGCCACCTTCATTAATGATCTGAGCTGGATCTTCTCCATCAGCACTTGCTGAGAGAGATGGAGAAACAGACTCACTGCTGAGCAGGGGAGCCCGATGTGGGGCTTGATCCCAGGACCTTGATCACCTTGCACTCTTCCATTATGGAGATGGCTTCTTTCCCTAAACCTCATGAACCAACCTCTGCTAGCTTCCAACTTTTCTTCTTCTGCTTCTTCACCTCTCCCAGTCTTTATAGAATTGACGAGCCTTGGTCTGGATCAGGCTTTTGCTTAAGGGAATGTGGTAGCTGGTTTAGTCTTCTATCTGGCCTGCTCAAACTTTCTCCACATCAGCAATAAAGCTGTTTCTCTTTTGCATCATTCATGTGTTCACTGGGGTATCACCTTGAATTTTCCTTCAAAAACTTTTTTCTTTGCATTCATAAACTGTTAGATTCAAGAGGCCAAGCTTTCAGCCTATCTCAGCTTTTGACATGCCTTCCTCGCTAAACTTAATCATTTCTAACTTTTGATTTGAAGTGAGAGACATGTGACTCCTTTGCTTGAACTCTTAGAGGCCATGGTAGGATTATTAATTGGCCTAATTTCAGTATTAGGGAAGGGCTCAGGGAAGAAGGAGGCCCAAGGAGAGGGAGACAATGGGGAAAGGGCTGGTCGTGGAGCAGTCAGAACACACATTTATTTATTAAGTTCACTTTATATGGGTGGAGTTTGTGGCACCCCAAAACAATGACAATAGTAACCTCAAAGATCACTGATCATGTAGCACTATAATAAATATAACAATAATGAAAAAGTTAGAAATATTATGAGAATTACCAAAATATGACACAGAGACACAAAGTGAGCAAGTGCTGTTGGAACAACGGCCTTGATAGACTTGTTTGATGTGGGGTTGCCACAGACTTTCAGTTTGTAAAAATATGCAGTATCTGCAAAGTGCAATAAAGTAAAGCACAATAAAAGGAGGTATGCCTGTCTACGGATTTTAAGTCTCTCATTGAGCTCCAGAAAATGGTCGATCTCTTTATTTTCTGGTTGACCACACTAAATCTGTCCCTTTTGATTGCATTCAAATATAGACATTTCACATTATCTCTAGAACACAAAAAATTCAACCAAGAAAGCAATAGCATTTGTGAAACCATATTCAATTACCTCTATTATGATTTCCACTGGGTTCTATCTCTGAATGTCCTATTTTCTTTTTTTGTTGTTTTTTTTTTTTTTTTTTCTTAGTTCGTATTTTATTGGACTGATTCGACTGATTTTCACCATTTGAGACGTAAAGGTAACAGGACTGAGAATGTCAACAGCAAAGAAGCCACCCACAAAGGAGCCAACTGGAAAGGTTCATGTTAAATCTTTGGATTGGAATGGAGGGGAAAAGCTGTTCAGAGCTGAAGGAAGGTCCTTAAATCTCAAGACTACTGATACAAGGGCCAGTTTGTGGAAATAAAGTCCCGAATTGCACAAATACCCACTAGGCAGGACAGAAGGGCGTGGGCTGTGGGGACAGCTGGTCTGCAGCAGGGTCGGCTGGGCTGGGCCCCAAGAGGTAGGAGGCTGGAAGTCCTTTTTTTTAAAGATTTTATTTATTTGACAGAGAGATAACAAGTAGGCAGACAGGCAGGCAGAGAGAGGGAGAAGCAGGCTCCCTGCTGAGCACAGAGCCCGATGTGGGGCTCGATCCCAGGACCCTGGGATCATGACCTGAGCTGAAGGCAGATGCTTAACCATCTGAGCCACCCAGGCGTCCCTGGAGGCTGGAAGTCTAGAGGCAGGTTACCACATTCACCCAAAACCCTTGCTTCCCAGTCCGTCTCGAGGATGCAGCCGTTTTCCTCAGACAAGGTGAATGTCCTATTTTCTATTCTTTTAACATACAAGGCCTTGGAAGTCATTTGGGAAATAGCTGGAGACACCAAACTTAAATATATAGACAAAATGTATTCTAGCTCATATAAAAAATGAAGAGACAGAATTAGAATGTCACCCTTTTGCAACCCCTAATGAACTAATGGATCAAGCCATCAATGGCTGCTAACATCACAAAAGAAGCTACAAACACCTAGTTATGTGCCTCCTAATGAAAGAACACATCACTGCCTATAAAGTATTCTTGCCAAAAGCACTGAATGAATTTGATCATGCCTTTAGATCTAACAACCCATTTATAGGAAATAAAGGATGAGAGAATATGTCAAATGGCACATCAAGGGAATAATCAGCAAAATTCAAACTATGGGAATTTCCCTGGGGCAAAACGCTTGATTTCTTCAACAAGTAGACTAAAAGGAAAAAGAAAAGAAATGAAAAGAGAATCCTAAAGATTAAAAGATTCTTAAGAAATACAGTGTATCAACCAGTCACACTGAGAGGATCTAATATGAATCCTGATTCTAAGATAGAGTTGAGAAAATAAAAAGCAGTCTCTGATGTCTGGGAACTGGTCTGATGCTTACAGCAAGGCCATCTTGTCCTTTGGAGGTAACAATCCCACAGGACATCAACACCCAACAAGGTAACTCAGAGACCATAATAAAGTGAGACAAAAACAAGATCACCATGAAACCTACAAGATACCAAATATCCCCCTTTCTTGGCTACAATGGGTGATTGCTACTTTTGACCAATTATATTTTTATCAAGTAGTGGAAAGAATTTGAGATTTTTTTCCCCCCAAGAGATTCATTGACTCTGCAATCATGGGAGGAAAGAATTGGACACCATTCTTCACGAGTCTTTTGCATTGCTGTGTGTTTTGTGAGGGAGGCCATGACTACCATTTATTCCAGGTTATCTTTTCAAGGATGTTTATATAGCAAATAGATGTGGAAGGCAGAGATCATGTATTTTCCAGAAACAAAGGGCAGGTTTATTTATAAGGCTTGGAAGGTAGAGAAATTATCTCCCTCTGTATGCTTGCTTCCCATTATAAAAGATTTGAGTTCCTTAAGTTCAAGATTCCTTCACTATAATATACCAAACTGCTCTTGCCTCTTCGCACACTGGCCTAGTCCCTGGGTGACCTGGGGGCAAGGGGAATTGACTCAGGCACCCTGATCATCATGTGGCATCCTGTGCTGTTGGTACTACAGTTCATCGTCTCTGACCCAGGATTCTCATGTCTTTTGTCTCCATTAGACAATGGCAGGCCAACTTGCTAACTTGCAAGTAGAGTGAAATCTCAGATTCTTTGCAGTTCTTTACAGAGCCACTGACGGAGGGATCCTCAACACTCTATGGCAGATTGGGAGTTTGTTGACCAGGGAGTGGAGAGAAATCTAGGGGAAGCAGTTGTTGGTAATTACACATGCCACACCATCCACTTCTGTATCAACTGGGGAATATGAACCCTGACTGGATAGTAAGTGACATTAAGGGATTATTAATTTTTTTTTTTTTAAGTAGGCTCCACGCCCAACAGGGGGCTTGAAGTCATGATCCTGAGATCAGGAGTCAAGTGCTCTACCAACTGAGCCAGTTAGGCACCCCCAGACTATCCACTTCTTTCCTTGGTATAGCCTAGCTCTGCTCAGCTGAGCTCCCCCTGCCCGCGTATTTCTTTCTTGTTATTTTCTCCTCCAGTTAAATCCTTTCGGTATGGGAAAATATCTCTGTCCTCACACAAAAATGTCATAGTTAGAAATAATGAGCTATGTTTACCTGGAGAATTCTGATACTTTTCTCTGAGCAACTCTTAGAACCCTATGTTCCCACATAGACAACAACAGGGATGGGATACATTTCAGGGTAGGGTCTTCTCTTGGCAAATCAGGTAAGCCTGGATACTAGGCAAGTTCCTTGGGATCTTCTCTTTTTCACTCTTTCTCTCTCAATCTCTCTTTTTCATCCTTTGCTTAAAGAACAATTGAATTATATATTTTAAGAATAGCTTTAAATGTGTACCATATTCAGACCAACACAAAAGAAACAGAATGCCACAACACCTATTCAAATGCCCACCTCACGGCCCCTTATTGAGTAGTAAGCAGCCACAGCTCTAGTGCCCATCAACGCTCCTTCTCTATATTTAGGATTGTAAATGAGTTTAAAATCTCCTATGAAATGCTCACATATCAAAGATTAATTGTATACCTTATGAGTAAAGGCCCCAAAAGTGAAAAAAAAAATTATAGGTGTCACCATATATAAAAGGATTAAGAACATTTTCTGAAAAAACAGTGTGTGCGTGCGTGTGTGTACGTGTGTGTGAGAGAGATCCCCAGATAAAATATTTATTTTATTTGTCATCTTTTATATTTAGAGTATATACTTTAGAATGATTTTGCAAGATAGTAAATAATAGATTACTTCATACAAAATATTTTGGCATTTTGGTAATAGCCTAAAAACTGCCTACATATATAAATGTATACATATACAAATACCTACACAAATGTAACATATCTGTGATGTAGTTTTCATTTCAGTTCACTTATCCAAATTTAATTTGTGTATTCATTACTTATGTCATTTTTGAAAAGGTAATGTATATTTAGCTGTAACAAAAATATTTGAATTCTATTTTTCCTTTTCTGCAGTATTTTCTTAAAGACTGTTTGAAAACTGGTTTGTCTGATGTTTCAAATATTTCTTAAATAATTTATACTTAGATTATATGATATTTTTCTAAGCATTTTATATTTTTCAAAAGTCATGGTAATGAAAGGACTTCCGTGAATGAATAAAAGTAACATAATCTGAATATAATTTATAGTTTGTAATTGTTCTGTTTACATGAACCTAGAATGAGAACTTTGTATTCTAAGTTAGGATGACTAAAATTTACTGTAATGAAAAATTATTTTCTTTATATTATTTCTTCTGGTGCTGTAAGTTCTGCCTCAAAGAAGAAAAAGATATAAATGAGAACTGGGTAAAACTCAGAGGTCTTTTCTATGTAATACTGTTATAGAGTGTTTTGAACTTACTGTAAATTGATCTATTTCAATACAGTGGAAACATCTCTGCTTTTTAATAATTTGGTAGTTTTATTAGATTTTAAACATTCTGTCTAGTGCAAAGAATAGGCCATGTAGTTTAGAAGTTTCCATTTGGACCAACTACATGATAATTCAGTCTAAATGCTCAAATGTAAAAATCTTACCATTAGCAAAATAAACAGTTATTGGTTCAGTATCATACTGTTCAAACCTGAAAATATTTAAGAATTTTGCTGAAGATAGCGTTAGGCTTTAGTCTATAAATATTAGAGAATAGTTTATTATTTATTTATTTATTTATTTATTATTATTTTTTAAAGATTTTATTTATTTGACAGAGAGAGACACAGTGAGAGAGGGAACAGAAGCAGGGGGAGTGGGAGAGGGAGAAGCAGGCTTCCTGCAGAGCAAGGAGCCCTAGGTGGGGCTCCATCCCAGGACCCTGGGATCATGACCTGAGCCGAAGGCAGATGCTTAATGACTGAGCCACCCAGGAGCCCCTACAGAATAGTTTAATTGTGGGGAAAGCATTACATATAATGCAATCTGTTAAATTAAAAAAAACTTACATAAACATTTGAATCACCAATGTTAACATAGGAGAGCAAATCTCTAGGTTCATCTAGATCACTTCTTCCTTTCATCCATTCAGTTTTTAAAAAAAAAATTGTGATAAAAAACACAGAACATAAAATTTACCATCTTAACTATTTCCAAGTTCACGGTTCAGTCAGTAGGCTTAAATATATTTACATTGTTGTGCAGTCTTCAGATATTTTGATCTTGCAAACTGAAACTCTATACCCGTTAAATAACACCCCTTCCCTCTTTCCCAGCACTTGGAAACCGCCTTTCTGCTTTTCATCTCTCTGAGTCTGACTACTCTAGCCACCTCACACAGTGGAATCCTGTGGTATTTGTCTTTGTATTATTTTACTTAGCATAATGTTCTCAGAGTTTACTCGTCTTGTAGCCTATGTCAGAATTTTTTTGCTTTTTAGGGTGGAATATTTATCCCTTTTTCTGTCAATAGACATGTGAGTTGTTTCCACCTTTTGGCTCTTATGCATAAGGCTGCTATGAACATAGGTATCCAAATATCTCTTCCAGACCTTGTTTTCAATTCTTCTGGAAATATACCCCCAAATGGAATTACTAGACCGAATGGTAATTCTATCTTAAATTTTTTGAGATGCCACCGTACTGTTTTCCATCACAGCTGTGCCAGTTTGTGGCCCCATCAATAGCGGACAGGGTACCTATTCAGTTTTAAAGTCCTTATGATCCTTTTTGTAAAATGCATATTTAAACAAATTGCATTTCAGTGGAATGTGGAGGAACACTGTAGCAAAGGTCTTGAGAGCTACCTAAAAGTCTTGAGAACTATAAAAAAAATTTCTCCAAAGTGACTCTTTCTAATTCACTCAATACCAAATATTCCATAAGGAAGTAAAAGTCTGGGTACTGAAAATGATGAATACTTTCAGTACAGAGATTGCAGCTATCAAAGTAAGAAAGCATCATAGACACCAAAGTTTCAGGACTCAGGGGCACCTAGGTGACTCAGTCGGTTGATTTCGGCTCAGGTCATGATCTCATGGGTTGAGGGATTGAGCCCCGAGTCAAGTTCCGCGCTCAGTGGGGAGTCTGCTTGAGATTCTCTCTCCCTTTGCCCTATCCCCCCCCACCCCGCCCCGTCTCTCTCTCTCAAATAAATAAATAAATCTTTAAAAAAAAGTTTCAGGACTCAAATTGTATATGGAAAGCCTCCAGACTTGTTTCATTTCTCTCACTGCAATATGGATTAATCGAGAATACCTTATTTAAAAACATCCTTCTTTCCTGTCTACACACTCCTTGTGACTATTGAATGAACACCCTCTGATTTGCGCACGTCTGCGCCACTTCCTCTCTGCACGCCTTGCTCCTCTGGTATGTGGCCCGCGGGCTGCATCCAATGACCAGCAGCCCTCTTCCTTCTCTCAATCTTCCTTTTGCATGATCAGTTATGTCAGGGAGCTAAATGGCACTTTGTACTTAATTGTCTTAATGAATCCTCTCATATTTACTAATATCTTATCTTCTCCTCATTCTTCCAAGAGCACTCACTCCTAATCTTTCAATGGTTCCCTTAATCTCTCAGGCTGTCAAAAATGCACATTTTGTAAGATATTTGTCTTGAGATATGAGGCAAATACTTTAAAAAGCATGTTTAATAAAGGAAAAAAAAACATCAAAAGAACCAGTATATTTATGCTTTTACCCTCTAAAGTTCTTAACAGTAGAAGTCTCATTCATGTATTTCTCAATTTTCTAGCTACTTCAACAGCATCTTAATGTATTCTGCTGAATATCAGGTTATGTGATTTTAACACTGTTTTTATACTCCAACATTAATGCTACTGTTAATTATGGATTTACTTGTACCCACACGCACATTCACTGCTTGGCCAAGGAGACTTGTGAGCTGGTTTGATTCCAAATGACCATCTCTAAAAGTTGGGACTAAGAGTAAATTTTTCCCATAAAAACAATTAATGATTTTCTGTAACTTGTTTTTCTAACACAAACTCAGGATGAGAAATGAAAACTCTGACCCTAAACAGTTATGGGGTAACGTGAGCCACATCAACCAGGCTATTAATAAGGTGAAGTCACTGCTCCCAGTGAAATCGAATGCGTGTCAAATCAGCATGCTACATGGAATTCACCTCTGCATTTAAGGGACTTATAAATTCATTTCAGCAATTTTTAGAAAACTTAAAGTGATTAAAAAACAAAAACAAAAACAAAAAACCAAAGCTGGGATACCTGGGACAGGGAGAAATTGATCTTTTGCTAGCAAAAAAGTATAAAATTCAGGTAGAACAAAGAAACAAAGACAAATAAATGAAAATGCCATATACCAGCACAGATATTAAATGGGAGCAATCAAATCTCTGTCCTTTCGAAAGTGCTTTCAATTCTGCATTTTTTCCAGCTGAAAAAAGTCCTAGTATGATTCACGTATACATGCTAAAAGCCATTTTGTTTTTCTTCAGTTTCCTTAGAAGCATATACTGGAATTACTGGGTGGGAATGTCTCATGGGTAGAATTACAGGGACCTCAAATTAGCGTGTGTGTGTGAGTGATTGAATAATGTCACCAATAACTGCCAAAACAGCCATAAAACCTGTGGGGTTTGGCTTGACTTCACAATAAATAAAGACAAATTGGAAAAATTCCTCTAAACTATTCCTTAGTGTGAGAAAAATGCTATGTCAAAATTTCAATTTAGATGAGACCAGAACTAAATTAAATACCTGGGAATTGGTCTCGTTCCCAAGGCTACCAAAACTCCAAGTTTCTAACAATATTCTTGTACTGCAATATAGAAAGAGGCATGCAGGAAATGGGCTGTCTGCCCTTGTTGAGGAAAATTGACCAGCTAAAGGTTATGTCCTCTCAAGGAATTGCTCCATTTCTTGATAATGCTATTACATAACAAAAGGGAAAGGGACCATATAAGATATTGTCTTGGTTTAAAGTTTAAAAGAGAAAATATTAAGTGGACCAAAAATGTGTCTCATGTTCTTGGATGAAAGAAAGCAATAGAATAAGCAGCAAAATATGACAAAATAATATATGAACATAATAATAATAATTATGTTGACATTTACTGAGTGCTTATAATAGCTACTCTAAGATCTATTCATGTATTCGTTTATTAGATCCTCGTTTTACACAGGAGAAAAATTATGCTTATTTACAAATGAGGAAAATGAAAGTGAGAAACGTTAAAAAATTTGAACTAAGGGGGCGCCTGGCTAGCTGAGCCTGAAATGAGGAATGCAAGGAAAGAGCATGAGACCCTTGATCTCAGGGTCATGAGTTCGAGCCCCATGTGTAGAGATTACTTAAACAAACAAACAAACAAACAAACAAACTTAAAAATAATTTTGCCTGAGATTGTATAGTAAAAGATTGTCTGGAATATTGGAAATATGCAATAAATGTCAGCAATTATGTGTCAGCAGAAAATAAAAGAGTTGAACCCAGATGTATCCATCAGGAATCTTTTAAGTATAAGGGAAGTTGGTATAGGGAATTTGGTGCTTATGTTAGTATTATATAATTATTATAAAAGACCTGGAAAATTTAGGAAAGTGGAAAGAAGGCAGAAAAATCACTAAGGGTTTACCACCCCAAATCAATCACTGTTAATAAGCCAGAGGAAGACAAATACTGCGTGGTATCACTTATATGTGGAATCTTTAAAAAAAAGTCAAATTCATAGAAACAGAGAGTAGAAAAGTGATGGCCAGGGCTTGGGGGTAGGGAAAATAGGGAGAGATTGGTAAAAAGGCACACACTTTTAGTTATAAGATGAATGAGGTCTAAGGATCTCATGTAAGACACAGTGACTATAGTTAATAACACTGTTTTGTATCACTGAAGTTTGCCAAGAGTGTTGAACTTAAATGTTCTCACCCCCAACCACCCAAAAAGGTAAATAGGTGAGGTGATGGATGTATTGATAAACTTGACAGAGGGAACCCTTTCACAATGTGTATGTATATCAAATCATCATGCTGTATACTTTAAATATCTTACAATTTTATTTGCCAATTATACCTCAATAAAGCTGAAAAAAAGGGTCAATCACTGTTCATATTTTCCTTTATTGTTTTGTGCTTATATTTAGAGCCTACTTATTCTTTTGAATATAACATTGGAATTTTCCATGTTATCTTGAAGTATTATTTTAAATGTGCCATAATTTTTCCTTATTATTCATTTAGGTTGTTTATATCATTACAGCCATTACTATTATAAATGATATGTAATGAACATTTTTGTGAATAAATGTTTTCTGAATCTATAATTTTCCTTAGCTGAGATTCCAAGAGCTGAAAGCAGTGCATTGCAAGGCCTGAGCCTTGTGAGTGAATAAGCTTCACACATTACCTAATTAGAAGACGCTGAAAACTCTGTCCTTATTTTCAGTAGAAGTCAAAGAATTTGGAGTGGCCAAGGGGACTTTAATGGTCATAAAATCCATTCTGTTTTATTGAAAGAGAACTGAGACCACCTCTCACACCACCAAATTGCCAACGCATCAACACCTCTTACGTGCTCTCCCGTTAGATGGAATGAACTATCTGTGCACCCGCATAAGGTCATCCTCTGTATTTGCGCACACAATCCCATCCTTTCTTTTCTGCTTAGGAACATGGCTCTGGTAGGTGTGCCATCTTTCCCTGCATCCTCATTTTTGGTCTTTCTTCAGAGTCACTCCTTCAAAACAAAATGTTGCAATCTCCTTTTCTTAAAAAGCAAGCCTTCTTTGACCCACACCCTCCTCTAGCTTCTATCCGGTTCATCGACTCCAATTTCCAATAGGATTTATGAAGGAGTTTTCTAGACTTGCTATCTCCACTTTGTCTCCTCCCACTGTCTCTTGAATCCATGCCTTTCATTCATGTATTCAACATGGTCTTGGGGATCTATAAGCATAGCTTGTGCTAGATGCCATGATCAGGTATCTTTGGAAACTGGCAAGAATTTTGTTTTGGAGAATTCCCTTGCAAAGACATAGCTCTTATTTAGACTCAGAGTAAAAGGGATGCGAGGTGAAAAGTGTGGAGGTAGGGTAGGGAAGGACAAAAGGAGCTATAACCAAAGAAATGATTTTGGAGTTCACTGCCAGAGAAGAGAAAATGGGTTCTGAGGTATGCAGGTCTAATTGTGAGCACAAAGTACTTTTGTGGTCACCCGTAGAGTTGATTCTGACTAAGATTCATACTTCACTGATACATCCAGGAAAGCGGGAATCATGAAGAAAGATACAGGTCCTGGAAAAATTCTGAAGTGGTGAAAGCCCCTTGCTTGAGTAATTGAAAGCTAAACTGGACCCAGCACTATGAAATATAATTTGGCCCTCTTCTTCAGGGAATGGAGAAAATGATCTAATGGGTCTTTTCCATCTCTGCTTTCGGTGACCTCTGGTTGTTAACATCACTTTTCTTCGTTATGTCAAAATGAATTGCCTATTTACCACTGAACTCTAGAAAGCATTCTTTTTCTCCCTAGGTAAGACAACAACCTAGCATTTGTTACATGCACTTCATTTCAACTTAATCAATGTGCCAAGGAGTCATTTTAAAATGGGTAATATTATTTCCAGGAAATTTTGCTTACTTGCTGGGTGCATGGTTCCCCTTCACTGTCAAGCCAGAGCTCCCCCAAATTTTAGAAGAAATTCCCAAGCGAATGTATAATATATTTGCAAAATGGGAAGCAAAATGAAGTGATATGGCCTTTAAATTGCCAATAACCTCCATTTCAGGGTCATTTATTAGTCCTGGAATCTGCTCAGGCTGGTTTTTGCCATGACAATAAAAGCTGAAAAACAGTGATGCAGGATGACTGCATTTATATTCTACAGTGTTGCATAAATTTCTCTTTTTTGAGCAGGCAGGAGGAATAGAAATTATTTAAATTTCTTACCAAGCGGTAAATAAATGGTGTTTCTTGGAGATTTTTAACACATATATACACACCCACACATAGATACATATTATGTCCATTTCACTTCTGTCACTAAGAATAAGTGAAAGGTGCCTCATTTGTAATTTACCAAAAAAAAAAAAAATCATTGTTTCCTTCACAGTCTTGATTAAATGAGGCAATAAATCATATGTCTAAAACATGCCAGGCATCTGCCAAGGCAAAAGTTGGCTCAGAAAGTGACGAGTACAGAATCGTGGAGCAGTAGGAGTTTTATAGTCTGTCCTGGGCATGACAAGTAATGATAAAGGGTAGCATTATGTCTCCTCTACTAATAGTCCAGCCACACATTTTCTACTGTAATTCTTTTGTTTGGCCCTCTTTATCTTCATTTAAATGGGCTGCGTCTCCTTGAGCTACAGCAAAGACATATATTTTCCTTGCTAATGATGTGTCTCCCATGGTCCCAGGATTATTTTCACACTTGATGAAGTTCCTCTATGGAGGGGGGCACAGGCAGTCAGTGTGCTGCAAATGGAGACAGACACGACTCTGGTTTTCCTACTCTGTGGACAGACAAGCCCAGCATTGCCAGAGAGATTTGTTTTTCCCAGTTACCTTATAAAGATCATTTTGCCTGTAAATTCTGCCTGTCTCTCAAAATTTGTGTTAGACCAAATCCCTGGTTTTGAATCTGAGGCCGCACTTCCTAGTTATTTCATTAGGTTGAGAATAAACAAATGCAAATTAAGAGCTATTAAAAATTTAATTACTTAAGCTAAAAATGAACAAGTTGTGGTCACAGCTAGAAAAGCAATGCCTCTCTTTGAACAATCCGTGATCAAATGAAATGTAAGAGAAATGGGGTGCGAAGCACTAACCCAGTGAATGGTGGGAAACAGAGGGCACCGTCCTCCGAGTTTGGTAGTTTACGAACTCAGCAGGGATATAGTAAATTTTCAGGTGGGAAGATAATTGGTACCTCAAAATCGGGTTCATTTATTCAAAGTGTTTGATATAGATGGGGTCAAGATTCTGAAAGGGAATTTGAATTGCCTAAATAAGATTTACGTGGATGAAGACGAGGAAGGAAAGGTGAAGTCTTACGAATGAAGTTATAGAAAGGCGGAGAATGAGAAGTCCTGAGATGGTCTTTATTACAAAACACAGTGAAAAGGGGCTCAGTGGGTTAAGCGTCTGCCTTCGGCTCGGGTCATGATCTCAGGGTCCTGGGATCGAGTCCTGCATTGGGCTCCCTGCTCGGCAGGGAGTCTACTTCTCCCTCTCCTTCTGCCATGCTCATGCTCTCTCTCTCTCTCAAATAAATAAATAAAATCTAAAAAAAAAAAAAAAAACCCCGTGAAAAACGAAACAACTGACCAAACAACCGACCACACAACAATCCCTGCTCGGATAGCCCCTTATAAAAAAAAGGCTCAATTAACATAACAATAAAAAAAAATTAAAAAAAAAAAAAAGGCTCAATGATGCATTATGTGAATCCAGAGGAAACCCCAAAACACTAAAATAAGCCGTGTTTTCCATGTCCTCTTTTTTCCCTTTAGTAGCTATCATTTCCTAAATGTTTTCATTTTCATATTGACATTTTGGGAGTGAGGGAACACATGCACAGGTGAGCTATTTAATACAAAGGGGGTATATATTGAAAAAATAAATGCACCTCATGCCTCCAGTACTCCATTTTTCCTTACTAGAACTAACCCTTTTGACTAGTTTTTTATCTATATTTTTAGGATATTTGAGTCATCTAGAATTATATATATGTGTGTGTATTATATATATATATATATGAATTTCTACCATAATCTTTTAAACTCTAATGGGATTTCTTTTGAAAACCTGGCACTATATTGTCTTGCTGGCCAGAGAAATACCCTTCATGTATTTATGTTCATTTTGTACTTAAGACATAATTTCTTTTTTCACCATAGGGTTCTGATGAATTCTCATGAAATCTAACTAAAAATCATCACTAGAAGAATCATGAAATGTCTCAAATCGTTCTGATATTGTCAAGTTGTCCTGGGAGAGATACCAACATGGAAAAGCCAAACCAGTCTATGGCCCCTGTAACTTGTTCTATGGAGGCCCTATGATCTTTGGATCCAAAGCTCATGGATGGAAACTTGCCAAGATTTCTAACAAAAATGAACTCCTAGTAAAATGTCAAGTAAATATCAGAATAGCAGAATCCAAAGTGCCTTTTTATTTCTTTCTTAAGTCCAGAGCTAAATCTGAACGGGGACGAAAAAGGCAAGTCACAAAGTAGTGATTTCAAATACTTATGGCTGTGTTCTATGAAGTGACATGTTCAGAAAGATGCCTACAAGTTATCTTGGGCAGTTCTCTCTGAAAATGAGTTTTCAATAAACCTTAGGGTCACAATTAGATATTAATTTTTTTTTTTTTTTTGGCAAGGAATACTTATTTAAAATAGTTCAAGCAAAAGGTGTGTTTCATGGGACTGCAAAGCAGGAAGGGTGACTGGGTTGTCCTCAAATTCATCTTCATTTTATAGATTTGAAAACTAGGGACTATGGAGGATAAAGAATTGGCCCAAGGTCTTAGGGCTCTAGGCCATGTCAAAGTCTGTACCCTTCTTAGGTACATTGTGGCAGAATAAATCAATGTAAGGACAAACAAAATATTGAAAACAAATTCACTTGTTGTTGAAAACACTTTTATTGGCTAAACTCATTATATTTCTCCAATATATAATGAGTGGCACTATTTTTTTTTTTTTATTATTAGTTCCTGCATTTTAATACAGTGTTTTACAAGGAACACAGAAGTCACTCTCTATCTCTTCTCTGCCCCATTTACTCAACTCTCCTGAAGAGCTGTCCTGGTTTACAATTGTTGGGTGGTTTGCATTTTGCACTGTAATTGTTACGTTAATGTCTGTCACTGCCAACCATTCTGTGAGTACTAGCATAATGCCCCGCACCTGGTAGGCACTTGGAGGATAGTTAATTGAAGTAAAATTCAATCACAGGAGCCCCTTTTACATATGAGAGGCAAATCTTTTTTTTTTTTCTTCTTCTTTTGTAGTAGTTAAGATGTGGAAGGAAAAAAAAAAAAAAAGATGTGGAAGGATACTGTGATTTGAAAAGAGAGTTTAAGAAACAATGATTAGATTAGTATTTCTAGAGTGGGTTCCTTATTAATTAGGCATTAGTTTGAAAAGCAGTCTAGGATGAGATTGTGGTAGATAGTTCGTGTCAGGTTAAATAAGGAATTTATCTAGTGGATAACAGGAAACCAGAAATGAGTTCTCAGCAAAATAATTTTATAGTACTACAGATAAAAGGTGCTAAGAACTTAAATTAGGGTGGTAAAATTTTGAAGGAAGAATCAACAAATGTAATGAATATTTGCTTATGAAAGGATCCATCTTTATTATTTTTAGTAAGGTTAACGAGGCCCAGAGAGAACAAAAATCTTGTCTATAATTGCAGAGCTGGGATTCTAACCAGTTTTCTTATCTAGTTACTTTTGTGTTAAATTGAAGAGTCTGAGATAGTCCCCCTTCTAGAATAAGGTCCTCATCCTTTCTCTAAGAACAGAAATAGCACTGTCTAGAGAAAAGTGCTCATCTCACTGCTTGAAGCTTGTCTCCCTCTGCACATCTTTGAGACCAGGTGTGTTCTCGAACCAAAACAGTACAACTTGTGTCCACATTAGAATACCTGAGGCCAGTCAATTCCACTATATCTCTCATTCATGTATAAGCCATGGTCAATGAACAATATGTATATACCCAAATACCTTCTCTCCATCCCTCAGCTGCTTAATGCATGTAGTGACCTGTTTTTTCCCCCTACTTTTGAATACTTCTCTTCCCCAGATCTTTCACTTGTATCCCCATAGCCCTTGCTCTATCATAAATACATCCTCAACTTTGTAAGAAACCTCTTTCACCTCTCTCTCTTTCTCTTTCTACTTCTGCCTCTCTTTTTCAGAGGACACAACTCGCAACCACCCTTGAAGACTTCCTCTGAGGAAACCACTCAGATCTTCCAAATTCCATATCTTAAAACCAAGAAGGAAACATCCTTTCTGCTGCTTTCTGGCGATTTTCCTTCCAGTCATGCCTTAGCCAGCTCAGGTTGCTACAACAAAACACCATTGATTGGGTGGCTTAAACAACAGGAGTTTATTTCTCAAGGTTCTGGAGGCTGGAAAGTTCAAGATCAAGTGGGCTAGCCAGTTCTGTTCCTGGTGGGTGGATCTCCACTTGGCTAGCAGATAGCCACTTCTCACTGTGTCCTCACATGGCAGAGAGAAAGTGCTGGTGACTCTTCCTTTTCTTATAAGGACACTAACCGCGTAATGGGAGTCTTACACTTGTAAGCTAATCTAAATCTAATTACGTCCTAAAGACCCCACCTCCAAATGCCATCATATTGGGGGTTAGGGCTTCAACATATGAATTTTGGGAGGACACAAATATTCAGTCCATAACAGGTCATAAACCAGACCAAATTAAACAAGTCCACCAAGTCAGCTATGCTAGGCTCTATCTCCATCACTGTTATTCATCACTTTATGGGTTTCTCCTTCTTCTCAACTGAGGATATTGGAACCAGAAGGATTTCAAAATCTGTCTAGGTAATTCATCTCACAACTTTGTTTCCTTGACTTCAGTAACACTACCTTTCATTAGGCTTCAGCCACGTCTTCTCAGGAAAAGTCCTTGTGTCCTGCCCTCACCCCAAACTGCCTCTTTCTGTTCCTTGAACTTCTGCTTTCATCCCATCATGCTCTCCACTGTCCTCTCTCCTTTTCTATCCAGCATAAATTCCATGATTCAATATCTGAACCAACATTATCGATTCCCTTGACCCCACGTTTCCTCTGCACACACTTGGCCAGACTTAATCGCTGGATCACATTACTGTGTGCTTTGTTATTCCTAAATTCAAGTAGCAGGGTTCATGCTGAAGAAAATACAATATCTGTACATATGGGCATCACCACAAACTGACATGCTTCAGTCTCAGCTGGGCCCTGGGAACCAGAAGTCAGCCCTCTTGCTTGTTGGTGAGCACTGTCTCCAGTTCCCTTCAATGAATCACCTTCACCTGTCCCCTTCAGCTTCTATTCAGTTACTTCTCTTCACTCTGTAAGTCAAAGATTTTGAATCATGGTTTTCAGTGGAGGTTAAAATTAATTTCAGCTTCTCATTTGACTGTGAGCTCCTTGTTCATTTTTAAATCCTTCATAAAGTGCTTGGCATGTCTTAGACACTCAATAAATATCGAATGAATAAATTTACCTTTTCCCTACCCACAAAATAATTGCCATGTACACTCAACTTATTTAGTTTCAGAGGATGTGTTTTTCTGCCTTACAGGACCCACCTATTTGCTGGTGCCCTAGATCCAGCTCTTGTTGGCTTCTTTGGGACCTGTTCCATTAGTTTTTGTCTCACTCTTATATATTCAAATTCTTCCTCTACTCGTTGCTTTTCTTTAGCTATAAGCACTTTCAAGTCTGTCTAATACTAGATAAACTAATGAAGATATTCCTGTAAGATCTGAATTTCTCTCTAGCTAATACAAAATGTTCTACTTTTGATCATCTCTAAAATCATTGTGAAAATGAATTTTTACTCCTTCAAGCACCACGATCTGGCTTCAACCTCTATCTCTGTTCAGAAACTGCTATTCAATGATCTCTAATTATTAACGAAAACACACATTTTAAAGTCCTTGCTTCACTGAACCTTACCACTTCTGAAACTTCTTCCTCGGCTCTTATGACTTTATGTTTTAAACCACTTCTCAGTTTCCAGATAGGCTCCTCTTCTGCTCTTCATCCTGTAAATGCTGATGTTCCCTCAGAGACCTTTCCTTGGCTCTCTATTTTCACTCATCTCCCTGGTAATTTCACCTTACCCGGAACTATATTGTGAACCTAAGACTTCATATGACATCATATTGCCTCTATGAAGTAAGGCACAAATAGGGGGGAATTTTACTTTAAAACACAAGACCAAATGACCACTAGTTTTGAGATGATCTATTTCAAGGGTCTCAGTGCTTTTGGCATTTGGGGCTTGATAAGCCTTTGTTCTGGGGCCTGTTGTGAATGCTTAGTAACACCACAGGGCTTTGAGTGCCAGGAATACCCCCAGAGTTGTGATAACTAAAATTGTCTCCACACATTGTCAAATGTCTCCTACAGGACAAAATTGCCCCTGGTTGAGAACCACTGATCAATCAAAGTGGCTAATAATAAGGAAAAGAGGAACGATTAGTTCATTGTATTGTTAGGTTCTAGAAATGAGCTCTAATTTCAGACTAATCTGATCCTGTTTTGAGTAGGATCATTATGTCTTGAAATCTGTACTTCTCCCAACCCCTACCACTCCCACTGGCTTTGCTACTTAGCAGGGTGATTTGGCAATGTTTCCTGGAAATCCGCCCCCACCTTTGTTCTGTTATTTACTTTCCCTGGAATATAGGTTGAACAGCAGTAACAGTGGTGGGAAACCTTAATTAACAACTTAGAATACAAGGTACTTGTGGGGTAAGAAGTGGGGATTATTGACAGTGAACTGATCATGAAAGAAGGAAAATAAAATTTTTCAGGGGCACAATTCAAACTGCACCTAATTCACTTTTTGGCAAATTACTGAAACTTGCAATAGCTTGGTCTCTTTATGAGCTAAATTCAGCTAATATGAAAATTGAAATTACCTCAGTAAAATTTTGAACCTTTGTTACTTTTCTTTTATACTCTTTTTATCTTAAGTAAAATTTAAGTTTTTCCACATTAGCAGGCTGTGCATATCCTCTAAGAATGTGCCCTTCTAGAACACCTTGGCAAAAGGACCTCTCTCTACCTGCTTTCAAGTTTGCTTCTTGGTTAAGCAGTCATTGAATGTAGGGACATGCCTATGACTGTTTTGGAAAGAATTGATGTCTTTAGAGTAAAAACCTGAACATGTGTAGATGAGTTTGCTGATTTAGTTTGAATGGACCAAAACAAAATAAAATGCAAAACAAGAACAAAATAATCTCTGCCGAATATTTTTTACGTTAAAGGATCTTATAACTTGGATGCAAGAAAATCATTTTCCTTCCATGACTTGATGCCTAAGTAGATTAACCAAGTCCCTAAAATAGGAGGAAGAGAAATATCGGACCCATTAGACCACGAAGTGGATGGCAACAATTATATCTTACTTGAAATCTGACTGAAATGTTACATTTTGTAAACCTCCAGGTAAGGGTGCTGTAGATATGGACAAAAGGGAAACATTCACTTTTGAAAAATACTTTGAGCTTCCCATTTGTAAAGGATTTGTGTTTTCTGAGGTTTCTTAGAGCAGCTCAGCTGCCATGGATGGCAGCCAGCCAGCTGATTAGAGAGAACTGGAGGTCAGGTTTGTTTTTTTTTTCCTTTAGTGTCTGTAGTTCGCCCTATTTTGGAGTCACTGGCTTTTCCTTCCTCGAGAATTCAAGGCATGCAATTCTCCAATTCCACTCAACTATGAAACTGTTAACTGGGAAGTAGTGGAACAAGGTTCCCTTAAATGATTCTGACATTCTTCAGAAGCAAGACCATTGATCACCTTTAATCTTAATGGATTGGAACTAATTTCTGAAGACCTAAAGTTTCCTCAGCTGGAAAGGAAATAAATTATAAGAAACACCAACAAAAACCCACATACAGTAAACATAAGCTCCAGAGAGTAAAAGTCATGTCTTAACCAAACAGATGATCGGTGATGATTAATGCCTTCTGCATAAATTTCTCCCTGGAAAACTACTTAGAAATTCTTTTTATGTAGCGCTCACTGAATTCAGCCTTAAAAAGACATCCTCCTTCCCGTCACTCTGTTTTCTAGGTCTTATGATCACCTGACCTACATTTTCATTTGTGGTTATTCTATTTTTCTCCAATAGGATCAAAGTTTTATCAAAGCAGGGACTTTGTTTTTCTTTACTGCTACATAGAATAGTTCCTCCCACACGGTAAGTACTTAATAACCATAACATGAATAGAATCCCTAATTAGCAGGTCTATGTTTATATTTGTAAGATATAATTCCATTTCTCTTGAGTTTGCTGCTGGATCATTCATACTCAGCCTAGTATTACTACATTACTGCCCTTAGCAATTATAGGTGAATTTACCATCTTTAAAATTAGAGACAGAGAGGAATGCAAAATTCTGTACTCAGAGTAGAACTGTATTCAAACTATCCCTTTAAGATAGTTTAAGATTCAGTGGGATCCCCTCAATATCTCTTATGGCTATTTATTCAATTATTAAAGCTATGATCATGCTTCCAGAATTTCCAGCTTTTGAAATGCTACCCTTTTCTCTTTCATTATTGATGAGTTCCTTTGCATATAATAGAGAATCATCATTTCCCCCTTGCCTTCTCTTTTTAGGTGGAATAAATCTAGTTTAAATAAGGTAATGAATATGGAAATATTTTGAAACCTGTAAGATATTCTGAAGTTTTAAGTTTTTCTGCAAAGCTGTTTCTGACTCAGCTGATTTTTGCATATTTGTTTTCAGGCAAATTATTATAACCTTATTATGTCTTTTTATTTGTCATTATCTCATCTTGTATTTTATTTAATTAATTTCTATCCTTTACATTAAGAAAAAACTAAGAATAACATATTTCCAGAACACACCTAGCATCAGAACCATTCTCTGTTCTCTGCTGGATTTGGTTTTTTCTAATACCATTTACCTGACAATGAAGACATATACTAAATATGTACTCATGGAAATGTACTAGCATCAGCAAGAAAGTTATGATATCTGCCCATAGGTACTCACTCAGCTGGTTTTCCTTCTTAGGAGATAGTTTTCTTTTGGTTTTGTCCTAGGGTTCAGAAGGAATGTAATTGTCACAGGCATTAGATGAGTATGGGTAATGATGATGAACCAAATTCAAATCAAAACTACATTGAGATACCACCTTACACCAGTTAGGATGACAAAAATGGACAGGGAAAGAAACAACAAATGTTGGAGAGGTTGTGGAGAAAGGGGAACCCTCTTACACCGTTGGTGGGAATGCAAGTTGGTACAGCCACTTTGGAAAACAGTGTGGAGGTGCCTCAAAAAATTAAAAATAGAGCTACCCTATGACCCAGCAATTGCACTACTGGGTATTTACCCCAGAGACACAGATGTTGTGAAAAGAAGGGCCATATGCACCTCAATGTTCATAGCAGCAATGTCCGCAATAGCCAAACTGTGGAAAGGGCTGAATGCCCTTCAACAAATGAATGGATAAAGAAGATGTGGTCCATATATACAATGGAATATTACTCAGCCATCAGAAAGGATGAATACCCAACTTTTACATCAACATGGATGGGACTGGAGGAGATTATGCTAAGTGAAATAAGTCAAGCAGAGAAAGTCAATTATCATATGGTTTCACTTATTTGTGGAACATAAGGAATAGCATGGAGGACATTAGGAGAAAGAAGGGAAAAATGAAGGTGGGGAAATCGGAGGGAGAGATGAACCATGAGAGACTATGGACTCCAAGAAACAAACAGGGTTTTAGAGGGGAGGGGGGTTGGGGGATGGCTTAGCCTAGTGATGTGTATTAAGGAGGGCACGTATTACATGGAGCACTGGGTGTTATACGAAAACAATGGATCGTGGATCACTACATCAAAAACTAATGATGTATTGTATGATGACTAACATAACATAGTAAAATAAAAAAAAAAAAAAGATGAGTATGGGTAACGTCTCCAATCATGTTTCTGGAAGCTTTCCATAGCAAAAATCACTTTTATTTTATTTATTTATTTTTTAAATTTGAGTATAGTTGGCACACAGTGTTACATTAGTTTCAGGTGGACAAAATAGTGATTCAACAAGTTTATACATTATGCTCTGTTCACTGCAAGTGTAAATACTATCTGTTACCATAAAACCTTATTACAATATCATTGACTATATTCCCTATGCTGTGCCTTTCATCCCCGTGACTTATTCATTCCATAACTGGGAGCCTGTGTCTCTCATTCCCCTTCACCCATTTTGCCCATCTCCCCACTCCCTCTCAAATAGATAAGAAGGATACACACACACACACACACACACACACACACACACACACAGAGGAATATTACACAGCCACCAAAAGATGAGATCAAGCCATTTGCAACAACATGGTTAGACCTAGATCACTTTTTTTTATAAGTAGCAAACAAGCACTTCATCTAAATGGTGAATCAATAAATTATAAACATAATTTCTGTCCTAATGATTCTCAGTGGGGAGAGGTGTGAGAAAAGGTGGTGAATTTTAGAATTCCCTGGAAATTTTTCCAACTATGCAATCCTCTCATCCATTCTCATATGGCTCTCAGATAACTCCACTAGGTGGCTGGGGTTAACAGAATAATGGCCCCCTGAAGATGTTCACATCCTAACTGTCAAGCCCTGTGAATGTGTTACCTGACATGGCAAAATGAACTTTGCAAGATCTGATTAATTTTAAGAAACTTGCGATGGGGAGATTATCTTGGATTATCCGGGTTGGCCTAATGTAATCAGGATTCCTTACAAAAGAGAGAGGGAGGCAGGAGAGCCAGAGCAAGAGAGACAAATTTGAGGATGCTACACTGTTGGCTTTAAAGATGGAAGAAGGAGTATAGGCAGGGGAATGCAGATTGTTTCTGGAAGCCTGAGAAGTCAAAGACAGAGATTCTTCCCTAGAGTGTCCAGAAGGAATGTAGCCCTGCCAACTCATTTTGGACTTCTGATCACCAGAACTATAAGGTAATAAATTTGTGTTGTTTTAAGTGACCAAGTTTATGGTAATTTGTTACAGCAGGAAGAGGAAACTACTATAGTGGTGCTTACTTGCACTGTGTGGCTTGGAAAAAATTCTTGATACTCCTTCTGCTCTTAATGAAAATCACTATTTTGATATTTTACTAAGAGCTATTCAAAATAATGTACTTTCTTAAGTTTAAGAATATTGACAAGGAAAAATGTTAGACCTAGGGTTTGTTTGAAAAGAAGTCTTAACTGTTAAAAAATTTAGAATATGTCCCTGATGGAATAATGTACTGAAACTTTACTTCTGTCTTCTGTACAACTCTACTAATGATGGAATTAAACTTATATCTTAAAATCAATGTTGATTGTCCTGTGCATAAAATCTTAAAAAAATGTAGACCTAGGTTTATATTGCTTAATAGAGGGGCGCCTGGGTGGCTCAGTTGGTTAAGCAACTGCCTTTGGCTCAGGTCATGATCCTGGAGTCCCGGGATCGAGTCCCACATCAGGCTCCCTGTTCAGCAGGGGGTCTGCTTCTCCCTCTGACCCTCCCCCCTCTCATGCTCTCTCTCTCTCAAATAAATAAATAAAATCTTTATATTGCTTAATAGAAAATACTAAAAAATTCCTAAAGGCATATTTATTACAGAAATTTAAAAAAAATCTTTCATTGTATAAAGAAGTAATAGACTGTTTGCAAACTCTTTTGGTGATCTGATTTACCACAGTTTCATTCACACCTAACTTTTCAGAAGTACATCCATAATTTGCCACAATATATGAGGAATTATGATATGTAAGTATTTAGGAACATCAAAATATAATTCTTCTTAATACTCTATTCATTTATTAGGTGATTATGAAATAAATGTTCTCTCACATACTAAATATACACATGATTGCTAAGGGATACTTTTCAGATGATTCCAACTTCTTTTGTCACCTGATGTTGTGATATGGCAAATGCCGTAAAGTTGACTTTTCAAAGGAAGAACTTGGTCTGTATGAATGAACCAGCCCCCAAGGGGAAATAGGGTTAGCTCTACAGATCTCTCTGTAAAATAGAGCAGAAAATACATCATGAGAGGTGATCATTTCATGACCAGACTCCAAGGAAAATTAGTAGGGTCTTCTAAAGTCTAGGGGCGCCTGGGTGGCTCAGTCGTTAAGCGTCTGCCTTCGGCTCAGGTCATGATCCCAGGGTCCTGGGATCGAGCCCCGCATCGGGCTCCCTGCTCAGTGGGGAGCCTGCTTCTCCCTCTCCCACTCCCCCTGCTTGTGTTCCCTCTCTCGCTGTGTCTCTCTCTGTCAAATAAATAAATAAAATCTTTAAAAAAAATAAAGTCTACATATACTTCTATATGTAGTGGCTTTAAATGGCAGTTTTGCCAAAAATTATCAGAAACATTCTTCATATAGTTGGTCCTTATTTCTGACCTCAATAAAAACCGAGAGCATACCATTTAATTATGATTCTGTGATATCATTTCTATAGGAGACTAAAGTAATGAGAGTCCAGCTACGTAGATCCAGTGGGGAAAAAAAAACAAGCTGTTGTCACTTTTTGTGCCCTTAAGAAATGGCACCTTGCAAGCATAAATATACATTCTTTGAATATTTTGCAAGGTAAATATCATTATCCCTTATTTAACAGGTGAAGAAACTGACCCAAAGAGGCAGAGCTGGGATTTGAACCCAAATATATCTGACAATAAAGCCCATGCTCTTTCTAGAAACATGGGAATCTATTAGGAAAAAGCAGGATAGTATGTTCCTTAAACTATGCTTATCAAATATCAGTTGGCTCAATTAATTTTGGGATAAGATGAATTGAAGCTGAATTCAAGTATTATGATAGTTTAAAAGGAGACCTATGAATAAAAGAGACCTGGACTCTACTTACTCCATTGCATATTCTTCTGGGAGACAATTGACCGGCTAGGGTCTAGCTGATTCAGCTCACCCCTGGAATATGACGATAAGACAAATACTTTCAATTTCTCTCATGAAGGGAACACGCAGTTGTTTAATCTAAAATCTGATTCTTATTACTGGGTATAACATAAGAAAGGGTTTGACACACATAGTTTCATGTCAATTAGGCAGAGAATTTCATCTGCCAAAAGTCCCTTTTTCTGATTCTTGGAAGTATTTTAAAGAATGATCTGGAATATAAGGACTTTGGAATATAATCAGAAATTGTAACAATACTTGGATGGTCTACTGAGTCAAGTGATGACAATAAATAAAAGGTGGTAAATTGTGGGAAAATTATTTTTTACTTAGATTACCAAATACATACAATTTCCGCAAGTATAGTTGTACAACCATAATTATTCCTGAACTTTGTGTATTTCTCCAAGAGACTCAGCCATGGACTTTAAATGATAGTACAACTGGCAGCCAGGACTGACCTTGATTTTTGTCTTATTTTTTAAAAATTTTTTATAAAGATTTTATTTATTTATTTGAGAGAGCGGGGGAGAGAACACGAGCAGGGGGGAGAGGGAGAAGCATGCTCCCCACTAAGCAGGGAGCCCAATTCGGGGCTCGATTCCAGGACCTGGGGATCATGACCTGAGCTGAAGGTAGACGCTTAACTGACTGAGCCACCCAGGTGCCCCTTGATTTTTGTTTCAATTGGATTGATGGAGTCATGGCTTTTTGATAAAGAAGTAGATGATAATTTGAATTCAAGTATCTAAGAAGATCTACTAATGTTTTCTAAAATGTAACTGTACCATGTTGAAGGCCAGGTTCCTCTATGCTGAAGATTAGTGTTACTATTAATGCACCCCTAGGCACAAACATGGTGCTCATTCCATTGTGCAACATTGCATGAGACAACATCCTCCACAAATTTCCCATAATGCCTGGATCTGCACCACATTAGATCCACCCACAGAATATCCACCTGTGAACCAAGAGTTTCTTTCCCCCCTAAATCTAGGACTTCTTGGTCCTCAAATCTGTCCATCCTGTAGTGTAGTTTTCAGGATGGACAGACCACCTCTCCGCACACAACAAAAATACGATTTTCACTTTGTAGTGTTCTCACCTTTGTGTTATTACCCGCCCCCCCCCCACCCCCCCCACAGTATGTAAACACAACCTGGGATTCATCTCTAACCAGTAGGCTATGGCAAAGGTGATGGATTGTCACACTGTGATTAGGTGGCTTTATAGGAAGCTTTGTCTTAGTAGACTTGAGAGAGATATTCCTGGCTGGCTTGATGAAGCAAATGGCCATGTTGAGAAAGCATATGGCAAGAAACTTTAGGCAGCTTCTAGGAACTGTGATCGCCTTCAGCTGATGGCTAGTAAAAAGCTGGGGCTCTAAGTTTTGCTGCGGGAAGGCAATGAATTCTGCCAACTCCCTGAGTGAGCTTGGAAGCAGATTCCTCTCCAGTCAGCCCTCCAGATGGGAATCTAACCTGGCTGATACCTTGATGGCAGCCTTGCGAGACCCTGAGCATAGAACACCCAACTGAGCTGCACCCAGACTCCTGACTCATGGAAACTGTAACATCATTAATGTGTGTCATTTTAAGCTGCTCAGTTTGTGGTGGTTTGTTATGCAGCAATAAAAACTAATACAAAGTTTTATTTTTTTAAATATCAAGACCTAATATTCTTTAATGCCAGAGTTTTGGAATATCCTGGCATTTTTACTAGCCTGTTCCTGCCTTTTAGTGAGGAAAGAGACACTGTATTGTGAAATAACCCCAGAGACTGGGTAATGTATGCCCAAAATAGGAGCTTCAGCAATGCTGCCAGAGGCCTGGTATTTTTTCTAATGCTTGTAGGTTAAAAGACAAGTGTCCAACGTTGTGCTACATTGACTAGCTAAATAGGGTGAAACAGAACTTGCTTGTTAGGCCCAGTTAGCATTCATTATTCAGAGGTTTTTTGTTCTTTTCTTTCATTTTTTTTTTTTTTTTTAGATCATCTGCTTTTAGCAGTTTGACTCGGTACATGCTGTTGACAGGAATTTGACAGATTAATCTGAGAAAAACATTTAATTCAATCAAGGGATATTTATAAGAAGTTGTGGACTTGGGTGGACAGAAAAGAAAAATAAGCATACCACAGAGGAATCAAGAAGAAATGTAAGGCAAGAGGAATTGTATAGATTGCTTATTGCTAGGTGCCTGCACATTCGTTTGTGCTCTGTTGCCCTCGGTTCTGATTATTTCCTCCGCTGCTTTTGGAGTTTGCTAGATGGGTGCTCCAAATGCGAGGCACCACTGGCAGGTGGACAGCTGTAGGTTTATTCCCTTGCTGTCCCATTACTCTCCTCTCGAGTTTCTGTTTCTCTAACTATACATTGTATATTTTTATGCAAATTTTTTTATGAGAGTGGATTGGGATATAAATGGAAGAGAAAATTAAGCAATCCCAATTTAAGGAAGAATAAAAATAAAAAATGTCCCCCCAACATATCTGGGAATAGAATGTATAGTCTTTATAGGCAGTCTATGTGATAGTCTATAGAAAAGTATTATGCCATTATATTTGTTTATCCTATTTTTCTAATCACTCAAAGATTAGAAAATCAAAGAATTATTTGGGGAGTTTTTAACAGCAGCTAAAAATAAAATTATTTACACTTTACTACAAATACACACACTTTCCCCTATCCCCAGTCACCTGCTTGACCTTAGATATATCATTTGATAGATCTCAGTCAGCTAATCCGCAAATGAAGGCTTTGGAAACCTACTGTTGTAAAGTTGAATTTTGGTTCCATTTTGATCATAATGTGTAGCTCATATAGTTATTTGCAGTGAGAAGTCAGAGTACTTTTCATTGTGTCTGGCTCATGGTAGGTGCTGAGTAAATACACATAATATTCCTTTCCTTTTGCTTTCTCCTGCTTTTTACTCTAATTTTCTATGTATGATTTGATAGAGAGGCAGGAAAAACTAGAAATTGATTGAAAATAAGTCAAGACTTCCCAAGAAGGAAGTGAGATTTTCTCATAATTGAGGAGTTGCATTTAATACCTCTGTTTACAAATGGGTCTGTCTCTTCCCAAGCATGATAACCCATCATTATCCATTCAGGCAGTGATACTCATACACGTAATTCCTGGGCTTTTACGTCAGACTAAAGTCAGTCGGGGCTTTTAACACACACATATGCCATGGTGAGTTCTCTTTATTTCTTAGGTTGTGGCAGTGACAGGATTCATTATTGCTTTACATTGTCCTGTTATTTATTGTCACAACAATAATAAGCATAAAGCCACTCTGTAATTATGTAGCAGAAGAGCTAAGAAAAAGGCATTGCATGAATACAAATTAGAATTCTCATACAAATTGTTTCCAACGGCAAGTGGCATTGGCCATTGATATATTCATCTCACTGCATTCTGAGTGCAGGATTGATTGTTAGTATCCAGACATCACTTATTTAATAAAGACATCCTTTCTGTATTATGAATCATTTACACAATTTTAACAAACTGCCAAGCACATTCAAATGTGTGGCCCAGTGACATCTACTACATGGCACAGAATTATTTACTCTACCTGCCAGGAATGTTGTGTGAAGACAGAATAATAAAATATAGTCCTTGTAATCTAGGGACATATGATTTAAGTCCGGGGGTGGAATAAGCCACATGTAGCCACAGTGTGTTCATGATACATAATGGCTAAATTGGTGGTTGAGACTAAATTCTGTTTGTGTTCGGAGGAGGTGAATTGATGATTTAAACAGAGCTGGAGTAACAGCGTTTCATGGAGAAGCAGACCCTTAAAAATGTGGTTTTCATGGGCAGAATGAAGTGAGCAAAATATTTCTGAATATGACTTCTGACATGGCTATGGCGTGTTTAAACTGGTGGCAATTTGTAGCGGTATAGGAATCTAGCGGGGATATAAAAATCTAGGGGGAAGGGAACTACCATCAGCAAAATTGGACAACTTTGGTGTATTGCAGGCGAGAGAAACGGAGCTGTCCCCTTGCTGCTAGCTGCAAAGGATTGAAGGTGCCAGGTACACTCCCTGCTCTCACCCCCTTGTTTCTTCTAGTTCGACTTTTCAGAGACTACTCTGTAAAATTGCATACACCTGTCCTGCCCCAGACCTTGACTTAGCCCTTGGTCCTAGTACCTGGTACTTCTTGTTTACCTTGCACTACTCAATAGTTCTCCTAAGCTCTTATCACCATCTCTCTCTCTCACACACACACACACACACACAGGCAAATGGTCTCCCCTACTGGAATAGAGCTTCATAAGGACAGTTTGCTTCACTGCTGTATATACCCAGAGCATAGAAAAGCACCTATAATAACACCAAGTGCTCAAGCGTTATTTGATTGATGGATGGATACAGCAGGACATTAAGAATCACTATCAAATTGCCCTTTAGTATAAAGGCCAGTAAATGGAGGCAAAAATGGCATGTCCAAGAATGTGGTGATTTGTAGGGACTGACACTGCCTTTGTTCAAGCTCCTCGCATAACTGAGACTTCGCCTTCGAACATGTGGGGCATCTGAACCCCAGAAGTGCCAGGCATACCGCTGTTTGCCCAGGCACGGCCGGCGCTATTACTGACGGAGGGGGCGTGGGTTCTGCCCGTCTGGCAGGGTAGATGGTGTGAACACATGCTGTTCAGCGCTTCCGGGAATGGCAGGGGAGAATTTGGCAGGTTGTGTATGGCTGAAGTGAGATCTCTGGGCTCATTATTATCCCGTTCAAATGTCCCTTCATTAATATGAGACGAGGCAACAAATCAAGCAAAAAGCCCACGGTTCTCTAACTGTTGCCAGCCCTGGAAAAAGGCAAAGGGTCTTTCTTTTTTTTCCTGAATGGTTACAATAGACAGACTCACAGTCCGTAATGGGTTAAAGCTGCTGAAAGCCCATCTGTAAAAAGCTACAATTACTAACATTTACCGACAGCAGTTGCGACAATGGAGAACAGTTTTCTTAAAGTTAATTCAGACAATCTTTGGAGTGGTCATTTGTAGCAGTAAATAGACTGCTGCTGAAGTAGAGAATTTAAAGGGAATTTTCCCTATCGTGGAGCTAAAGCAAGCATATTTTGAAACTTACTTGGGAAAGGAGGAAAAGAAATGTGGGAGACATATATCTTATTAAAAGGCATTCATTTCTCTGTTCTCAAACTAATGTGCCATGCCATTGCTTCACTACATAATGAGTGAAACATTGGTGCATAATTAGGCATCACCTTATGACAGCATGAGCCGTTAATCAAACAATAATTTTAAAGGTTGTCATGGAAGAAAGGTTCAGGTTTATTCTTAGATTTTTTTTTTTTTTTAAGGTAGTACAAGCTGCTAGGTAGCGAAGTTCTGAAAAAAGAAACATCAAACCTTTAAATAACAGAATCTTTCCTTTTTAACTGAAATAATATGCCTATTCATCCTTAGAAGTTGTCATTTCTATTCAGAATTGCCTTCAAGATTTTCTTTTGGGACTTTCATCACTGAAATTATTCTAGCCTACTGAAAAGAAACAATAAATGAAGTTAGGAACTTGAAGTTTTTGGTTAAATCTGGGTAAAAATTTGGATATGTGAATTTCACGGCTTTGTTTTTCTCCCCCCTGCCATAACCCCACATGAAGATGAAACACATCAAAGTCATTTTTATACAGTATTAAAATAAGTTTCTATGTTTAATCAATCAGTTAATTTCATTTAAAAAAATGAGATGTAGCTGATTTGTTTTTCAACTTATTGGTTTAAAATTACTAAAAATGCTACAGACTGGAGACGTTTCTTTAGCCATCTAGACTCCTTGAAAATTTTTATTCATTATGTCAATGTGGATGATTGCAATATCAATTTCACTCATGCCAATTAAACACCACTCTCATGTCAACCTCAAAACCTATTTTTTTGGTTCTCTGTCTTGTGGACTTTAAGAGTGGAACATCACTGCTCAATTGAGTTTTGAAGTCGCTCTGTGTTTGAAAGAAGCTCAGCTAGTCTGGTTGATATGGCCACTGAGACGTCTGGGCTCCACAAATCCATCAGCTCCTTGGGCTGTGCGTATCAGTGCTACAATACCGCTCACACCAGAGGACAGATGATTTCTTCTTGCAGAATGACTCTATTCCCCCAGGATGGTTAATGATCAATAGTCATATCTTCAAAGAATAGGCCATTTGTCAGTAGGAAGACAGGTAAGAGGAGACTTGGGAGCACTAAATGGAGAAAAATAAGTTTTATTTCTGTCAGTGATGAGATTGGTAGGCAATTCAGCCAATGAAACAAGAAAGGCTCAACTAAAAGTCCATGGAGTAAAGAAGCCTGCCTGCACTGCTTTCTAGCAGCTACAGGCTCTAATTATGGCGCCTCGAAAGCAACCCAGAAATTGACTGCAGCCTGCCATTATTAAATGACATGATAAGGGGGACTACTAAGATCTTTTTAAATGAAGGGAGATCTATGAAGTAGAGGTTGTGAAGAGGGAGTAAATATGAATTTCCAGTAAGGTATGGATCTTAGCCAATTAATTCAGGCTATTAAAATTAAAGTGAAATTAAAACTAAATAAAATTAAAACAATATCCTATCTGAATTAGAGCTGAGAATAAAGGGGAAACAAGTGTGCCTCCATAACGGTATGTTTTAAACAAAGCTTTCTAGGTAATTAGTTTTAATAATATAATATAATATAATATAATATAATATAATATAATATAATATAATATTGGTGGGTTGACACATTACTCTTCCCCATCTCTCTTAGGAACGAGAGATACAGCACGCAATGACTCTTACCATAGACTCATATTGAACAGTTTAATTAAAATGCCATGGAATGTGTATCTCAAACATTCTATGAGGCTGCAAATAGATATTTTAGCATTCCCGAGTGATTTGTTTTTCTAAAGACTCTTTAATCTTGGGAAGAACAGAAGAAACCAGTAATAGTGTTTGCCTTCAGAAAGGGGAAACTGAGGGATTGAAAGATAGTGGAGGGGAAGAAACTTATTTTTACTATGTAAACTTTTGTACCTTTTAAAATTTGATTCATGGGCAAGTATTATTTGTTCATATGTATGTTTGAAAATATAAGTTACATTTTCAAAATAAAATACATTCAAATGTTTAAATCATGTATTTGAAGTATGTAACTTATATGTAACTTTTTAAATTCCTAGTACTACTTCCTCTCTCAGGCCTGGATCTTTGGGATGTTTTGGCTTCTCTGGTCCCTAATAAATCCCGGCACCTAACATAAAGGTGAAATAATATACCCCTAAAGGCCCATTTATTTCACCATAGCCCTTTCTTAATTTTTACCTTATTTTTTAAGCCATCTTGCCTTAATAAATAGGAAATTTTTAAAAAAAGCTTCTTTTCACTTGTAATCTCTCATGAGAAATATTAATAGGGGTGAGCACTTATATGCATACATATATGCATGAACACTGATAATAACAGGCATATATTAATATTGTATTTCCTTTTGAGAGAAGGATGATTTAGCTTTCTGAAGAAAGTCAGATAAGGATTGAAAGTAGGACTGTGACTAATTCAGATGAGATTTTGGGGAACTGATTGCATCAGTCTATTGCTACCTCACACCTCTGAACTCTGCTAGAAAACCTCACACAACTTCTTAGCTGTGTAATTTTGAGTCTATCAGGGAATTAACTATTCCAAATCCTTTACTTTTCTGCCTTTTTGATAGGGCTGATGTTATCAATTCAATAGGTGTGTATAAAAGAGGAAAGTCCTCATGCTGTAAGAATAGACACTCAAGATTGGGGCTGCATTATTTGTAGGCTCTATCTCCCCCCTCTTCCCCACTTTCCTTTATCCTTCTAGCATCCTAAAAGAAAAAGGGATAAATAAAAACCAGATATGCTTACCCCAATTTTTGTGAGTTAAGATTAGCCTTCACACTAGTTCGTTCATTAAATTGTCACCAGAAAGAGTACAATATAGAAGGAAGGGAAAAAAGCAGTCTTCCCGCTATGGAAATTAAGGGGAAGAGTGTACTTAATGAGGAAAAAGAGCAGTACTTACACATTATTGTGATTTCAGAGAAAAAAGTACAGTGATGAGGCACAATGACTTTTTGAAGAGCCTTGTTATTCATGAACTTGAAAAAAATGTCACAAGCATTTTTCAAGATAGAGCCCAAGATACGGGGTAATTGGCAGTTACAAATTAGTGATGATCAGCCAAAGTATGCCTTATTGCTAAGAAGCCATCTTATTTCAAACATCTCAAATCACTCGCACCACTCTTGAAATATAATCATCAAAGCTTTTCTGAATTGGACCTGCCATATTAGCCTTAGACCCACTCTCATAGACCCATCCTGAGAATTGCTGATATGCTGTTCATTTTCTGTCTCAATAAGATATGAATCAGACTGACATAAAAGATTTCAGATGGATGGGTTTAAAGAGATGATCAAATAAATGTAGAATTCTTAGGGAACTAGAATCATTTGTGAATTTCTAGTTAACCAGAGGAGGAAATTCTTTGCAGTCTTTTAATCTTTAATTTCTGTCTTCATTGAGCTTCATCAAAAGAGAAGATTTAGGATTTCAGTATACAAGGTCGATATAAAATCTATGGGATGTTTATACATTAGCAAAAAAGATTGGAAAATAAGATAATGAAATTCTATTTACAATGACATCAAAGCATCAGATACTTAGGAATAAATTTAGTGGAAGATGTACATGATCTGTATGCTGAAAACTATGAAAGGTTGCTTGGAAAAACTAAAGAGAACTTAAAGGAAGACACTATCTTCAAGGATTGGAAGACTTACTGTGGTTAAGAATCAATTATTCCCCAGTTGATCTATAGAGTCAATACAATCCCGATCAAAATACCACTAGGTTTTTTAAAAATATAGGGTGTGTATTATATTCCTATTGCTACTGTAACAAATTACCACAAACTTAATGGCTTAAAATAAGTTTAGGATCTTGCAGTTCTGGAGGCCAGAAGTCTGAAATAAGTCCAATGGGGCTGAAATCAAGGTGGTGGCAAGGTTGTTTCCTTCTAGAGGTGCCAGGGGACATCCTGTTTCTTGTTCCCAGCTTTCTTTGGCTTGAGGCTACATCGTTTCAATCTCTGTCCCATTGTCACATTGCCTTTTCCTCTTCTGAGGTCAAATCTCCTCTACTTCCCTCTTATAAGGACACTTGTGATTGTATTTGTGGCCCACTGGGATAATCCATGATAATCTTCCTACTCAAGGTCCTTAACTTAATCATACCTGCAAAGTCTTGTTTATTTTTTAAAGATTTTTATTTATTCATTTGACAGAAAGAGAGACAGCGAGAGAGGGAACATAAGCAGGTGCAGTGGGAGAGGGAGAAGCAGGCTTCCCACTGAGCAAGGAGCCCTAGGTGGGGCTCCATCCCAGGACCCCAGGATCATGACCTGAGCCAAAGGCAGACGCTTAATGACTGAGCCACCCAGGCGCCCCTCTGCAAAGTCTCTTTTGCCATATAAGGTAACATTCCCAGGTTCCAGGGATTGAGATCTGAATTTTTTTTTTTAAGTAGGCTCTATGCCCAGCATGAAGCCCAACCCAGGGGCCTGAACCCATGACCATGAGATCAAGGCCTGATCTGAGATCAAGAGCCGATGCCCAACCAACTGAGCCACCTGGATACCCTGAGATCTGAGTATTTTTGATGACCATTATTTACCATGGAAAAATACAAAATTCTAAAATTTACATAGAAATGCAAAGAATCTGAAGCAGAAAAGACAATCTTGAAGAGCTAAACTGGAGGATTTACGCTACTTGGTTTCAAAATAGACTATAGAACTACAGTAATTAAGTCAGTGGTTTTGGTGTAAGGAGAGATAAAGAGGCTAATGAAACTAGGGAAATAACAGTTTCCCGAATTTCTCAGTGTTGTAAAAAAGCCCTAGCTTCCTGAATCATATATTCAATAAAGTTAGAGAAAATGTTTGCTTTCCCTTCTCCTAGACACATTTTCACATACCTTGAGAATTAGATCTATAGCTGTTTCTAAAAAACTTCTTTTATCAACCCAAAAGCCAAATGGTTACATCCCTGGATAAGCACCTAGATCAGCTCCAAAGGTTCTAGGGAGACTAAAATATTATATTCCTAGGTATTTACATTTAAAATAATCCAAATAAGTGCTGCATAAGTGGTGCTGAATATATTTAAATAAAAAGTGATTCTTTTGCCCAAAGCGTCTAAACTCCCTCTCCCCATCTCTTAGCCTATCCAATGTTGATGATCAAACCTGAATGTGTTTAAGATTCACTCAGAAATTCTTACCCTATCAAAATTTATATACAGTAGGTCTGGGAAGGGCCCAGAAATCTTTTTAACAAATATCCCAAGAGTTTCTGAAGCAGGTGGTTTAAGGACCACTCTTTGAATATGGCCATAGCAAAATGTTTTTTTCCCCAGAGAAAATGATGATTCAAAGTACTTGGTGAAAAGAGATAAGATACACACACACACACACACACACACACAAACACACACACACACACACACACATTATGGAAGTAAAATGAGCATTTGTTTAATTATGTGAAGTGTTATTATAAATTAGTAAGATAAATGTATAAATAGAAAAAAAAAACAGTCTGGGGATATGCATGATCAATTTCCAAAGAAGAAATATAAATGGTGAATTAAGCTATAAGAAGATATTCAACAACATTATAATAAAATCGTTGCAAATTTTAAAAAAGAGAGAGACAGCAACTTACAAATCATCACAAAGGAAAAATGTCTCCCATGGAAGTCCATTAACAATGTGAGAAAAATAAAGTGGGGTACAGAAAAGGGTTTAAAATGGACTAAAGTATTTCTAATATTAGTCTACTGATTAAAGCTCCCAATGGGGGGGGCACCTGGGTGGCTCCATAGGTTGAGCCACTAACTCTTGATTTCGGCTCATTGATCTCATGGGTTGTGGGATGGAGCCCCACGTAGGGCTCCATGCTCAGCGCTTAGAAGGGAGCCTGCTTGAGAGATTCTCTCCCTCTACCCTCACTTGTTCCCCTATGCTCTCTCTCAAATAAATAAATAAATATTTAAAAAAAATAAAGTTCTCAATGGGGAGGGCCTAGTGACAGTATCACAAGGAACAGTTATTGTATTACTGAACTCCATTTAAAGAGTAGCTGCCATTTTATAAATACCATTAAATGATTATTTACTAGTGACAGGGGAACTCTATTACTTTTTCTCTCTCTTTCTTCTAGCTATCATCATTTATCTTTTCTTATTTAATCCTTACAAAAGGCATATGTGATACTTTATCTTCAGTTTTCAGATGGGGAAACTAGATAAAAGGCAGAGCCATTTTGAATGTTTGACTAAATCGCTTGTGTTCTTAAATCCCACCCACATTATTACTTATAACAATATTTAGAGGAATAGCTTTTTAATAGGAAACTGGATGGGTTAGATCTTATGTGACAATTAGAAAAAAAAATTCTGTTACTCAAATTGAGCATAACCAATGGGTAGCACATTTTTTTAGGCAAAATGAAGAGCATTTGGTAAGTGGTCTAGTTTAGAAGTGCTCAGGGTAAATGTGGTGAAGTAAGTGGGTGACGGGTCATGAAGGTGACATGGGGCTGGGTTGTAGACAGATGTTTATACTCCCTGGGGTAAGGAATATCAGAAGATCCTTGAAGAGGTGACATAATGCGAGATTTGGGAGGGCGAATTCGATAATGCTCTCCAACATGGGGTGGATTGCCATGATCAGAAATTAGAGGGGAGGTGTCAGTTTTGAGGCAAATATCTCATTTAGGAGAGAAATAATAAACTCAGATTTTAGTAGGTTATACCAATATTCTCAGAACCTTAGAAAAGATCTAGTCCCTGTGGCTTCGATAAAAGCTTTTTCACTTCAATTTCAAGTTACCGAATTTCTTAATTAGAAAAACCCACTGTTATTTGTTGTCTTCATGAGATTCTCTTGGGCAAATTTTTTACTTGGGTAAACAGAGTTCACACCAGGTGATGATGTCAAGGTTTGGAAGGAATTTCATATGTGTGGAAAGAAATTGTGCACAGTTGCTCAGTCCAACTACCTTTCAGGCCATTTTAATTTCTTTTGGAAATGCCTATCTCTGAGTTTTCAAAATTGCCTCTTCCTGTGAATATATGAGCTTTCCCCTTTGGTCTGATATTACAGCTAAGCTTTGCAGATGCAGAATTTTATTAAAAAATAAAGGAAAGTCAGCAAAATAGTGTTCCATTGCTTCTGTTAATGCCAATATTGTATACACACTTAGAATTATTTTAGTCTCAGAACATTGGAGTTTAGCTGTATCATTAGATGATTATCTATGGCAAGATTAAAAATCTCAGTCTTGTCAGTGTGATGATACAATTTAGTGCTCAAAATGGTCCTGGATGCCAGTAATTACAACAAGATCAATAGTTCTACTTAGCTTACTTTGGAAATGACATGGACTTTATTCATGGAAACTATTTGCTACATCTTCATGGTATCAGAACGAATGGTCTCTTCTGTATAAAAGTCAATTAAATTTTATTTGCATTAAGATAAGTGCAGCATTTACTGACTTGGCCACTTCTGCTTTTCTAGCAGTTGTTTGGTCCGCACGCATCCTTGACTTTTCTTAGTAGGATTAAATAATTTTGTAAATGCAGTATATCAAGTATAAGTAGTTCTTTACCTGATACAGTGGTCTGAACATTTAAGTACACTTAGATTTTTATTTACTGTTTTTGATGATTGAAACTGAAAACCTCAAAGATAAAGAATAAGAGCAACAGCTATCATTTATTGAGCAACTAATATGTACAGGTACTATGCTGGATCCTTTTTTTCTATAAAACTCATTTATTCCTCATTATAATCTTATGAGTATATATTATGCCTGGAAGAAAACTAAGCATCAGAGAGGCTAAATAATAGAGTAAGAAGTCACCTAGGCTGCGGGAGAAAAGTTGGGATTTGAATCTACATTGCTCTAACTCCGAAGCTCAACGATCCTTCTTCACATGATATTGCTTCCCATAACAGTATCATTGAAAATCTCAGCAATCCTATTTTATTATAAAAAAAGACAAAGACTTAGTGTAGTGTAAATCTTCTCTTTTTATTTGTAAGATGAATCACATCATGTCAAGGAGAAGCTAAATGTAATGTAAAGACAAGAGCAAAATGGAGCTTTAGCTCCCTCTTTTTTAAGCAGGTAACTCAAATCGCTATTTCTTGCTCTGACATTTCTCTGAAGCCACTGGACATCTGTCCTTCAAGGGCTTTCTAGCTCCTCAAACTCAAAATGTCACCAACTGAGTTCATTATCTTTCCTCTCACGTTTCTTTATTTCTTGATTCCTCTCTGCCAGGGCCTCCATGGCCTTTGAGCTACCCAGGCTTAAATACTGGTGGCAGTTCTGAGTCCTTCCCCTTCCTTCCACCTGACATTTCTCAATTGCCAGGTCCTGTTGACTCCTCTTTCAAAACGTCCCTTCCTGATTTCACCACTACTACTTTAGTGCAGCTGGTTTTATTCTTTCCTGAAATATATATATATAAAGATATATATATCTTTAAAAAATTATATATTTATAATATTTTTGAAGATTTTATTTTATTCATTTGCGAGAGAGAGACGCAGAGATAGCAACAGAGAGCAGAAGCAAGCACGAGCTGGGAGAAGAGGGAGAAGCAGGCTCCTCACTGAATGGGGAGCCCGACATGGGACTCGATCCCAGGACCCTGGGACCATCACTTGAGCCAAAGGCAGATGCTTAACTGACTGAGCCACCCAGGCGTCCCTATATATACATATATATATATTTTTTTTTTTACCTCAAATCAGTACATTGCTAGTTCCACAGCAATGTTTCTGAATATTTTATATATATATATATATATTAGGGTTGTCAGATAAATTGCAGGCTTCCCAGTTATATTTGAATTTAATAGTTGCATGGGACCCGCTTATAGTAAAAAGAAATGTTTACCTGAAATTCAAATTTGACTGGGCTTCCTGTGTTTTTATTAGCTAATTCTGGCAACCCTTTTATAGTTTTGAATATAAACTCTTTAATCATCTGACCAATAAATGAGCCCAGCCAATGGCTCCAATTTTATTCATCACTTCTGTTCGTCCTACAGTCCATCCTTCAGTCCGATGGTACTACTTACTGGTCCCACACATGAGTTATTCTACTGCAATAGACTGAATATCTGGGTTTCTTCCCAAATACATGTGTTGAAAGGTAGTCCCCAATGTGATGACGTTTGGAAGAGGGCCTTTGGGAGGTGATTAGGTCATGAGAGAGGAGCTAGAGATTTGGGGAGGAAGTTACCCAGCTTTGACATTTGAGAAGCTTGCAGGAATAGTGAAGATCTGGGTGTTGTGGACATGGATTTTCATGGTTACCAAGCCTGTACTTTATGTCCCTTCCTTGTGTACCTTGGTCTATCAAACAGGGGTGTTTTGTGAAAACATCTGGCCTCAGTGATGTATTTTCATTCATTTTTCTATCAGTTGATATTGACTATTCTGGCAAGTGTCAGGCCTATTGCTTCTTATTCCAACAGATAAATTGCATCATTCTGGTTGTTTCTGGTCTGACACAAATAATAAGTTGAAAGACAGCCCAGTTTAGCTCTTTGTAGACAAATTTTATACAGGTTCAAGATTCTTTAGCTCTGATTTATTAACTACTTTCAAGAACATATATGCAAGCCGTATGATGTTGGACAAGCAATGCCTAGGAACATAATTCTGGGTTCTTTTAGCCCCATCAATATGTAAATCATCAAGTAGAATACAAATGCCCCACCAGCAAAATAGTCAGAATGACATTCCCACCGTTACATATGGATGAAGCCATGGCTGATAAATTCCTTCTCCAAATATGTTCTCTTGCTGCATTATTTATGGACTTTGAAAATGCAGGTTGACTCCTGCAGTAATTCTTTGGCACTATTCTCTTCCTAGTGGGATTTGTGAACTGTAACCTGATCCTTGGATGGAAAGCATTTATCCTCTCCTTGACAGCAAAATTGTTACTCTAGACCAGCAACGATTGCATTTTTTCTTTTTTTTAAATTTTGAGTCTTTACAACTGTAGAAGTTGAAAGGACAATTGAAGATTTCTGTGCTTTGGTTGCCTTCATCTATCTAGAAAAATATTTAATATGCTTCCACATGGTCCTTTTTAATTAAAACGGAAACGTGGGATTTTTAAGGCATGTTGCATTATCTGAACATTCAAAAAAATATTCTCAGTATTATTTAGTTCAAGGTCTTTTTCCCCAAGTTTCCTTTTCTTTTCTTTCTTTCTTTTTTCATTCTGTTACAGCTATTAAAAGCATCCACAGAGACAGCAAAACTTGTTAAGCAAATCTAATGTAGAGTACAGATTTTTTTCAGGGAGCCACAAAAGGGAAAAGGCCTTTTTGCAACATGGACATGGAATTGCATAAAGTACTTCAAATAAGTGAAATATAGTTTTCAGGGCAGGAGGATCATCTATAAAATATTCCAAAATTTCACTAGGGAATGAGTACTTTCTTTTTGCCTAAAATCTGAAAATTTTCTTATAATAACTGTACAAATTAAAATAAACTCAGGGACTGAAAGACTATGCTCAAGCCAAAGAACTGTTTAATAAGCTGTGTAACGAACAGAGGTCGGGAGAGTAGAGGCACCAGAGGGCTAGGAAGAGAAACTGTCTTCCTTTTCTTCTTTTCAAAAATCTCTATCATTCCATTGGCCCCAGCTTTTTAACGAGCTCTTGTGTTTCTTCATTCGATCTGCTCCTATCTGCCACTATGTTACATTGGAATGCTGCTTGTTAGTATCTGCCTGAATGCTTTTGATTTTTCTTCTTTTCCCTCTGAGGTCATCACCAGAACACAACTCTGAAATATGCCCTTGAAATGTGCTGCCTTTTCTCTTTTCCACACAACTATTTCCTATACTTTTTTTTTTTTTTTTGGTGTTTGTTTTGTTTGGTGGCTTTTTGAGCAGACGTGTTTGTTGGGAGAGTCTGCCTTTGGTCTGAAGATCACCCTCATCTTCTTTGCTTGATGTGTTCTGAATGATTATGGAGAGATGTGTTGAAACAGCCCATGAACTCAGCTGAGTGGCTTTAGGGAAGATGGAGCAGGTAAAATGGAAACAGCTATTTGGGCAGCAGGCGAATATGCAAAATTGTCAACATCCACCCACAGGCTGTATTACAAATCCATCAATTTTTATTACCCACTTATTTTTTTAGTGCTACTGATATCTTATGTTGTGATCAAGGTTTTATGATATGAGCTAATTTTAGAACAAGTAAAAAGCATATGACTAGACTCCTTCAGCGCATGGGGAATCATTTAATAAATGATAATGGGGCAGAATACCCATTTTGGATGAGTAAGCAGTCAATTCCACAAGAGCTACTTACTAAACAAGGACTCAGGTAATAGGGAGTTTGGGATTCTTATGGCAATTCTCCTCCAAGAAATTCCATTTATTCAGATGCTGAAGGACTATTTAAACATGGAACTGAACTTTTCTTTTCCAATATACTACTTTAAAAAAGTCAAGTCAGAAATATTGTATAACTCATTTTATATTTTGGGAACATTAATTTTCTGTAAGTCACGATAGTTTATCTTTCTGCATTGTCTACCTGATGTAAATGTATTTCTGTTTGTATTGCTGACTTCATTTTCTTCTTAATTGCCCCATTTGCACATCCTCCTGAATCAAAGTTTACCACTATATGATGCATAGTTGAAAACCCAGCTGCTGTTGCCATGGTTCAGCACTCAAGGGAACCATGGGAGTAATACATTCCTGGATTTCTAGAACAGTAATGTGTTCCCTGAGGATCATCTTCTTCTCAAATACTTGTTCTTTGGTGAATGAAAACTGAAAACTGTCTTCATGAAGTCCTTCTTGAGATTCCCAATAACTCTTCTTTAGAACATAAACTCACTTCGAGATCACAGATGTAAGTTTTGTTGAGTTAACCTTCAGTAGCCCATACAAGACAAAACTATCTCTAAGTTTATTTTTTATGACCTTACATTAAAAAGGGGATACAGGTAAGAGAATTTGGAAAATAGAAAGAGGCAAATAGCAGAAAATCATATCTGGCTCTATTGTTCAGAAAGAACCAATATTCCCATTTTGATTTATTTCCTTCTGCGTACACATACACAAATAGTATACAAACTATACTTTTTGATTTAAGAGTTGAGCATTTAACCATTTAATAGTAATTCTTAAAAAGGATCATTTTAAGAATTGCTTATTATGTATTATAAAGTTATATAAAATTTATTTCACTATTCTTACATTTATTTTTAAAATGTATTTTTTTGCTATTAGAAGTAACTGCACAATGCACACTACTATGTAACTGATTTTGGCTGATTATTTCCTTAAGATAGATTTCTGGTATGAAAATTAGAACACAAACACATATCTCCCCTCCCCCATGTATATTTTCAAGTGGTTTTTCAAAAAATATTTTAATAATTGACAAGTTATTTTCTTTCATTTGCCCAGAAAAAATAATATCTTGTTTGAAATTGCTTGTCTTTGATTATTAGCAACATTGAACAGTCTTGATTTATTAGTCATTTTAAAAATGGCATTTTCTGTTAGTGTAGCTTATGTTTTTAAAATACTGAAATACTGATCACAACTCTCAGGTCTTCATTTTAGGGCTATGCAAAAGAGTTCACATGCATTATGTTTCGTAGAAAAACTAAGCCTCTTATTTAAGCACAGCTATTTCTCTGATTCTAGAAGTCGGGTGAGATCACCCTTCTCATTAAAGGCATCTGTCAAATGCCGATGCATATCCATGCTCAGTGCTAAACAAGCTCAAAAGATGCGGTTTCCTCACTGGAAGCATTTGAGATGATGAATGTGAAAGCTTCAGAATGATGTTTACAAGGTAATTATTTGTCTACTTATTCTTATGTAACTGTCTTAAGAAACTTCAACAATAGAAAAACTGGAATTTGTCAAATAAATTACAATACAATAACTTCCAAACTGGTGTCCTTCATTCTACTCTATGACCTAACGCATTTAAATATCTGAAAGAAATAGAAAATGAAATTGTTTCGAGTCCTCTTTTGATCATTCGTGAAAAGATAAATATAAAACAGGAACCTATTAATATCAGAAAACACCAGGTATGGCTGAATTTTCTAGGTCCTAGACTTGATATATTCCTTGCCTCATAATCCCTGATTACTTATAAATGTAAACTTTTACAGTCTTTTAGTTTTTGTTTGTTTTCATTTATGGCATATGTACCCCTTTACTGTCTTTCATTTTTAAGTCACTTAGCTGTAATAACTTTTTCTTCTTTTGGATCACGCCTCTGTCTCCCAGCAGAGTAGTGCTCTGTGCTTGGTCACTGGTGACTGACTAACGAGCTACTCAAGGAAACCATGCGGGTAATTCCTTTTTGGTAGCAATTATATCACTGGCAGCTGTCAAATGGCAGAACCGAGAGTTTCTTATTTAAGCAAAAAGGAAACATTACGTTGTGAAACTCTTCTTATATGCTTTACTAGATATTTACCTACCTTACTGGGAAAGATCATGTTTCCGATCTTTGAATCCTCCAAATACTTGGAGGAAAGTGTAATTATAGATGCTACTTTTGTTGAGTTTTTTGACTGAGTCGGATGGATAACTTTTATCCAAGTTGATTTTTTCCTTTTCTGCAAGAGCTAACTGTGGTATTATCAGCAGTACCTATTCTCTCTCTCGTGTAGGAGCGTTTCTCTATGACTGCTTAGCCATGATTCAAGTCACCAGATACATTTAGAATGCCCTGTTGAGGAAAATTCCATAATTGGAATTCAACCCGAGAGAGCGCTAATAAGGAGCATGGGGAGGAGGGGCAGGGGTAGAGCAGATTAGGAGAGATGAAGTAGTCTGGGAAGATTCCGGTGGCAATCTCATGTCTTTTCATCTCACCGTTTCCTTTTTCAAATTTGACATAGTCGTTTTCCTTTGGCATGGTGGTTATTATACTTTTTTTGGTCTCCCTTCGCTGGTGATTATTTAATAGCTTTTAAAATAAAAGCTACATGAAATGACATGAAGCCAGTTTCATTAACAGAGGAATATTTATGCAGCTCAGGCCCCCAAAGACTGAATATTTGAATTTGTAAATTCCCTGTGTTTTACTTTTCTCTCATGTACTTCTGCAGTTGAATGAGCAGAAACATTATTGATGTTCAAATAAGGCTTTCCAGGCTACTAAGAGTAGATCTGTAAAATAAGAATGCTTCAGTTTTGCTCTTCAATACGGTAAGTAGATTTTTTTACATTTTATAAACTACTTGAGGACATGGAAGATTTTTTTTTTTTAATTGGAAAAGAAGATAAGATTCAGTGACTATTTACCCTCTCATTGCTCAGCCATAGTTCCCAGTCTCTGGTCTCGTACTCACACTTAAAGATACATCACTTTACACTCGATAGGTTGATCAGATTGAAAATCCCCAAGTGTTTCCTGATAGATGGGAGCAGTGGAAGAGCATATAGACAACGAATAAACTTTGGAAGAAGAAAGGTTTTCCATCATTAGTTTATCCCAAATGACACCCAGCCTACAATTTTCTGGATTCTGATTTTGAATTTTGAATATAATACTCGTTATGTTCAACTAAAAGATGGTTACCAAATGGGGTTTATAATAAAATTCTCTGCCTACATGTGAAAGTAAACGTGTAGAACTGTACTACAATCCCACCATGAAGCTTCCTTTAATTCAGAGTCAAGGTTGGTAAAATAATCTGTGAGATTTAATAAGAGATCTAGCTATAGGTTCTTCAAATAGTACCACATAATTTTTCCTTTCTAAAAAGTAGGTTATTTGAGAAGAGGCTATAGAGGGGACAACATGATTCTAGAATCCTGTCTATTCCCAACTTGCCTAGCCAGAGCCTATCTATTCTTCCCCTAGATTTTTATTTTTTTTTATTTTTTTGTTCTAAAGTTAAGATTTTATTTAAAAAAAAACTTTTAAAAAAGTATACATAATTTTTAAAAATTCTTTATAAATTCAATTTAGGTAACATACACTGTATTATTAGTTACCAGGGTAGAATTTAGCGATTCATCAGTTGCATTTAATACCCAGTGCTTATTACATCAAATGCCCTCCCTCCTTAATGCCCATCACCCAATTACCCCTTGCCCCCACCCACCTCCCCTCCAGCAACCTTCAGTTTGTTTCCTAGAGTTCAGCATCTCTTATGGTTTGCCTCCCTCTCTATTTTTTTTAAAAGATGTTATTTATTTATTTATTTGGAAGAGAGTGCACACACAAGCTGGGGGAGGAACGCAGGGGGAGGAGGAGGGAGAGGGTGGGGAAAGAATCTCACTCAGTGTGGAGCCCATCATGGGGCTTGATCCTACCACCCAGGGTTCATAACCTGAGTTGAAACCAAGAGTCGGGTGCCTGACTGAGCCATCTAGGGGCCCCTAGTCTTCCCTTTAGATTTTTAATTTTAGAACCACTTTGCTTCTGCCATAAGCAGTGAAGAGCCCAATCAGGAAAGTGCTCCCTGTTTCTGTTCTCTCTTGATCCACATCTTTTTGAGCTTCATTTTCTTATTCTCATCTTTCCTGTCTTTTACACTGACTTCTGATGTTGGTCACTGCATTTAGGGAGGTGCTTAGGTGACTTTGTCTATTTTCTCATTTCTGTGGGCTCCTCTAGCACCACTGATTCTCCTGGACCCTGGGGAGGTATGAGAGGTGCTCCTTCCCCTTCCCTATGCAGACCCATGTTGGGGTTGGAAGAGGGGGTAAGACCACCTCGGAAGAGAGCAGTCACACCATCCAGCAATGAGTGGAGTTGTCTACTGCAGTAGACAGATCAGCAGTGATCAGTGTCTTTGACTATGGAGGTAGCCAGGAAGGAGCTGGCTGAGGTAGGTTATTTCTGGGAAAGCTGTGGGGATGCAGGGCATCAATGCTTTCAAGAGGAGAAAAACAGTCTATTCATCAGGAAGGGGGTCATCACAGCAGAATTAGCATCTTAGGAGTAAGGCCCTAGAGGGTAGATGAAATTGCGGACTACGGTCTTAGTGATAAGAGACATGTCTGCTAGCGTGACTACCAGCTTTGCATCCATGAGGACATACGATTGGATCTTTCATGGGGTCATTGTGCCCAAAGGGGCCAGACTGTTTATGTGGATCCAGTAGGTAATATGCCAAAGTGATCTGTTACTTCCAGTTAGAAGAATTTAACTGTTTCCATTTCATTGGCCAGAATAATCCATTGGCCATACCTCCCTTGAAAAGGGCAGGGAGTTTCATCCTCCAAGTATCCAGCAGCAGAAGAGAACTATTAGTGAACATTGGTAATTTCTGACACATCTACTCTAATATCTGTGCAAGTGAAATCTCTGGATGGATCTAAGCTAATGAGGGAGTTCAGGGACATTTTGCTTTTACATTCTGCTCATTCCTCTTCCTGTGGTTATAAAGCAAGAAGGTAGATAAGGGGGGAGAAATAAAGTAAATAGCTACATTACAGACACAATTTTACTGAAGTGGGTTGAGCGTCCCTGATGAACTGGTTATATGTATAATAGAAAAACATTGGGAGATGACTAAATGTCCATCAGTGAGGGCATGGATTACTAGATGTATTGCAGTACTTAAAAAACAATACATTTGATATATAAGAACAGGGATAGATCCTATCTATTGTCATTACATTATGTATGAAGTGTAATGTTGAATGAAAAAAACCATATTGTATAATAATAAGTACAGTATAAAATTCAAATGTCTATACAGCACTCTATCCTATACTTTTCATGGATATATAGATGTATATGTGTGCATCTCTGTGTGTGTGTGTGCAAACAAAGATGGGCCAGAAGTACACACCACATTGATGGTGCTGGTTAACTCTTGAGAGAGAAGGAGAGAACTAGAAGTTTTTGGCAAGAGGAAGCCAATGATACTTCAACCTTGTGTGTAATGTTTGTTAATCTAAAACTGTCTATGCAAGCATGGCACAATCTTTATAACTGTCAACAGTTACAATGGTATGAGCATGTGCATTTGTTTTAATTATGCTCTGCACCGTTTTCTGTTTTTACGATTTATCAAAAATTACATTAAACACAATGAAAAGACAAAAAAGTACAAAGAATGTATAATCTCAACACTTAGTTTCAGTTTGAGGAGTCAGATCACATGTGTTCAGTTGTTTGTTGGGGAATATTGCCACAATTAATATTTATGGGGTGTTTCTCATATGCTATATGGCACATTACCTGGTATTTTCTAATTAGTTCATGGATGTCCTGATTTACATGTAGTTTGCATAATTCAGAAAGATGATGTTGAATTCACTTGACATTTCTACTTTGCGGGTGAATGGAGCTTAGAGGTTATACTTGCAGAGTTTGAGTTCTGAGTGTAGTGCTTCCTAGTTGTGTGGCTTTAGGCAAATCTCATGATCTCTTGAAGCCTTGGTTCCTCACCAGTAAAATGCCTCGCAGGGCTGTTGCCAAATCCTATTACCCCTGTGGAAACATCTTAAAGCCTGGGCAACAGCATAATACATTAGTTTCTGAACTTAAATTTTATTAAGTAAAAAAATAGATTGTTAAGGGAAGGAACAGTGAAGTATGGACACAGGGACATGAATTTTCTATTTCAGTGTAGCAAACATTTGCAAAACCTCAAGGCCAAAGAAAATAGAAGCTTTGTTTTCTCTCTGAATCTGGAGAGTAGCCTATAAGACTGTGCATTAGCTATTACACAGGGTAAACGTGTGCCAAGACCTGACGTAACACCAGATGCTTAATCAATAGAAGCACTAAAATTAATTATTATTTATACATTTTTACATAATTATAGGGTCAAGTGGAAATTAATGGAGAAAAAATGAAATTGGAACCTCTTGAGGATGCTTGCTAAGAAAAGAACATCAGATAACAAACAGATAAAATCCTGCACTCTAAGAATATCTCAAAAAGATCAATTTACTCTTTTAAAAAATAGCCTTGAGGGGTGCCTGGGTGGCTCAGTCAGTTAAGTGTCTGTTTTCAGCCCAGCTATGATCTCAGGGTCCTGCTCAGCAGGGAGTCTGCTTCTCCCTCTCCCTCTGCCTCTCCCCCCTGCTCATGCTCTTTCTCTCTCTCAAATAAATAAATAAGATCTTAAAAAAATAGTTTTGAAACATAGTTCTAAAATGGAAGTTGGTCAGTTTTATAAAGTGTAACACCACATTATATTCAGATGAGAATGAATCTGTCTCTTGATATTCTGCAAGTTAATTTTTAATGGAAAAGACTTGGAAACAGAGAAGTCAACCTTATACTTTAGTTCCTAGAGAAAGTGTACAAACATGTCTTTCTTCTCAAGGAGGCATTCATTCTTTAATAATCATAGAGCCTCATAATTGAATTTTTATACCCTGCATAAAAGGAACTCTTGTAACAAAAGCAGGTCCATCTTATTTCTTACACCTGCAATGGAAATACCATGAGCACTCCAAGTAATATTGTCCTATGATAATTTTTTAAATTTGCATATTTAGAGAAGCTTTAACAACTTGACAGAGAACTTTCAGTTGATCATGAGCTTTTGTTATTACTTTTGCTTCAGTCTCCTTTGAGTATCAGTTTTCCTTTCCCCAAATTTGCAAACTCTGGAATTAGGTAGATATAATAACATACTCCAGATACACTTGCATTGCTGAGCTACCAGAACTCTGGATGGTGACTATCTTATTTTATGATTACCTCTTCATTTTTATAGATGAGGATGCAGCTTAATAATCATTAATAGCTATGAAAATAAATGCTTACATTGAAGATTGAAATTATGAATCCTTTTGCTTTCTCATTGGTACCCAACTGAAGGGGGACTTATATATGCTGTATCTCACACTAGTTAATACTCAGGAGGATGAATTAAATATCAATAAGTGGTTTAAATGCAAAAATGAGGTTACTGAAGAAAATATAATAAAAATGGTCAATGAAAAGCACAGGCAGAATATGTCACAGAAAAAAGAGCAGAAGATCAAGGAGACCAAGTAAAAACAAGTTTACCAAAGTCAGCTCAGCTTAATTTAAATGAAAGTCAATGCAGAATCTCCAGAAGTCTGCAAAGTTTAGACTAAAAATATAAGTGTTTTTTTATGTTGTATCTTTTAAAAATCTCAGATAAATGAGTGAAATGAATCAAATAGTTCTATCAGGAATTTGAGACTATATTCTAAAAAGGAGAAAGATTATAAATTTATTATTTATTAAATCCAAAATAAAAATTTCTCCAGGCTTCCACCGCTGTGCACCAGCAATGTACAAGCTGCTTGGATAATATTGATTCTTCAGGAGAGACTAAATGGATGGAACCAGCAGGGATCCCATCCCTTTATTTGATGTTCAGGATGCATCACCATTTTCACTTTTCTTATAGAAATCTCAGTCACATGTTTACTTCTCAAGAAACTTGGATTGAGTAAATGATACTCTACCAGTGAAGTTTTTGTTTTTTCAACTTAGAAGTTAAATTGAAATGAACATTTTGTAAAAAGCATTCATCTATCATTTATCTTTCTCATATTTTACGGTTTCTTAGTGGCTCCAGATCATCCTCTATAACATTCTTGGTTGCTGTAGTAGAATCTGCAAGTGGGCAGTATACTCTTATTCAAAGTCAACCCGAGGGAGTAAAAATAGCCTAAGTGGTAAGTTAGGTCACCTGGGTCCAGTGCAGTCTGAGCCACTACCCAGTGTCTTTCTATAAAATCTTAGACTATTGGCAGCTTTTGGCTGTGTTCTGTGATGCCACAAGGGTTATGCAGAGGAGCTTAGGGGCTACAAAAGATGTTATTTAAATAAATAACATCTTTTGTAGCCCCTAAGCTAGCCTCCAATCTGTCGCTCTTCCCATTAAAAGAGTTTTTAGCTGTTTTCATATTTGCGTGTGCGCGCGTGTGTGTGTGTGTGTGTGTGTGGGTGGGTGGATGGGGCTCCTTTAGGCTTTTGTTGTGAGTACTGTATTAGAATCCACAATTCTATTCCTAATTGTGGAACAGTTGAGGTACCATTATTAGTCAGCTGAAGAACTCTAAATATAACAATCTTTGAGACCATTCACCTAGAAAAACATAGCTTAATTTTGTATTTTAGAGTTAAGTCATGAGACACTGTTGATAACATATATAAATATTCATTTGGACAACACGATCAAAGATATTTTTTCTATTCTCTTTCTCTTGTATGTCCGTGTGTGTGTACTAGGAAATGAAGATTTATAATTATTTTTAATTTTTTAAAAATATTTACTTATTTGAGAGAGAGAACATGCGCGTGCATGGGGGGAGGGCAGAAGGAGAGAGAGAATGTCTTAAGTAGACTCCATGGTGAGCGCAGAGCCTGAGGGGAGAGGGGCCTCCATCTCACAATCTTGAGACCATGACCTGAGCCCAAATCAAGAGTTGGTCATTTAACTGACTGAGCCACCCAGGCACCCCTGAAGATTTATAATTATTGATAATGACTGTTACATTAAGAGTTAAAATATCCGGATATGGTGGGACTTTGATTAATAAAAGTCCCCACACTTCCAAAGTATCTTCCCCAACTATTCATTGATTCCTCAAACTTTAATGTTAGTTTTATACCTTAATTTTAAGCTTAAATCTTTATTGAATGAATGTTATTTTGTTCCTTTTTTTTGGTATAAAGTTCCAGTGTTCTCACATAATAAAAAGTCTTTCTAAATTCAGTCCGAATCTCTACTTCTCTCATTGATTCTGTTCTCCATCTAGAATGTAGATGTCATTAGCATTGGAGAATTGTCATTGTCATTTTCACAGTTAAGGATGGTATTAAATCTTCCACAAATCTTTTTTTCTGAATTAAGCATAGTTCTTTAAAAAAAAAAAATTAAGGCTCAAACTAAATCTTGCAATATTTTTATCCTCTCTAGACACTAAACAGTCTTAGCAAACCAATCCAGACACTTTATTTTGAAGAAAAATTATGATACAGTTGTGATTTACTCTATAATAGATCCAATGTTTTCCCAAAGAGTTATTATCAAAGAGTTTTGGAAGTCTCAATAATGATAGCACTTTTTGTGTGTGTTTCAAATTAAGTGTTGCACCTCAGAAAGAAAAGTTTTGAAAAATAAATTGGTAAACATATCAATAGTCTTAAAATGCTGATACTCCAGTTTGAGAACCTTAAGATCTATTTGTCAAGTGATATTGTCAAAGATTTATGTGATAAAATGTTCATGACATAATTTTAAGTAATTGAAAATACTTCAAAATAATGTAAGTATCCTATGATAAGAAAGTGAATAGACATGCTGTATTCATATGTAAAATCGATGGTTAAATTTAATTTTTAAAATTTCATTCCTTTTGATTATATTAGAATTATTCATAATAATAAAAATTATAGAAATTAGGTGACTAAATTGAGTGTGTACTTTATCATCCTAATTTTGGACACAAAAAATGGAATGATATGTGTCAAAATATTAAAATTATTTAATTTATTGGGCAGGAGACTGCAAGTATTTTTTTTTCTTTTCATAGCTCATGGATTTTCAAAGTTTTTAAAAAATGAGCATGACTATATAGTTTTATAATCAGGAATATAACTAAAAATAAATTATGTATACAATTTTTAAAAATCTTCATAGTATTGAACACAGTAATTCTACTTCCAGGAATACTTCTGAATCAAATCATTCAACATATAGAATAAATTATACTCATGAAGTACTACATTAAACACTTCTAAAAACATAAGTAAAAATTATAAATAATTTAAATCCAAAATTAAAGGACAGTTATACAAATTATATTACATTCACCAAATGGACATCATAGCCATTAAAAATAATGTTTACAGGGATCATGTATCTATGTGAGATAACATTTTTTTTAAATGTTAAGTAAATTTACAGTGCAAAATTGAATGTATAATGTTTTGGAAAAAAATGAAGGAAGTATGCCAACATGTTGACCAGACTGTTTTAGCATGATGGATATTTTTATCACTTCTCTTTTTTCTATTTTTCATTATATTACTTTTTTTTTTAAAGTTCTATAGTTTTACCTTTTACTTTTATATCTATGATCCATTTTTTTTAAAGATTTATTTATTTATTTTGACAGACAGAGAGAGGGAACACAAGCAGGGGGAGTGGGAGAGGGAGAAGCCGGCTTCCCGCCGAGCAGGGAGCCCGATGCGGAGCCTGGGATCATGACCTGAGCTGAGACTGAGCCACCCAGGCGCTCCTTCGTTATATTACTTTTATAGTAACATTCAGTTTTATAAAAAAAAAAAAAACAACCCACAAGCATTCAGGCTTCTGATGTATCCTGATAATTAGTTGTTTACTCAAGGAGTCAGAGAATGATTAATATATGCCGTTTTTTTTTTTTTTTTTTTTTTTTTTTTTTTAAGCAAACATCCGTTAAAAAGCTTATCAAAAATTGACGTATTATTTACATCATTCACAATAGGGTTTTTGGCAAGTTTTCATTTGTGGGGTTTTGGCCAGTTCCCATTTAACCGGCGCTTTTTTTTTTTTTTAAGTTTCAGTTGCTATGGCTTACTTAACATAATTGCTGATTTCTCTTAGAGCCACCACACAGTCCATTAATCTAATAATGCTGGTTTTCCACGTTGATTTTTTCACGTTGATTTTTTTTTTTTTTTAAAGATTTTATTTATTTGACAGAGAGAGGCACAGCGAGAGAGGGAACACAAGCAGGGGGAGTGGGAGAGGGAGAAGCAGGCTTCCCACGGTGCAGGGAGCCCGATGTGGGGCTCGATTCCAGGACCCTGGGATCATGACCTGAGCCGAAGGCAGACGCTTAACGACTGAGCCACCCAGGCGCCCCTTCACGTTGATTTTTTAAATGAAAGAGTTCTTGCAGGGTCATGAGAAGTACAAGCACATAGGACTTTGCACCTTCCCAGTGAAACTCAGACGGAATAATTTAACTATCCGAAAGAGACAGTTCTTAGCAAGGTTGGTAGACGTAGCTGCTCAGACGGGAGGTTCTGCTCTTACTTGTTCTCGCTGTTTCCTGCGCTCATTCAGAAAGACTGGGAATCACAGAAAGTGCATCAAACAGAGCATTGGCCTTTGTATCTTTTCATGTGACTAATGGCTGTCAACTGGGCCGTGATTTGCTGTGAAGTCTGAAAATGAGGGTCCAGCCTAAACTGTTTTTATGACTTCAAAAAGCTCTGAAACAGCACCCCGACCTGTGGCATTCCTTCCTAATTTTGTCGCTGCCTTCTCTGTGGTTCAGGCAGGAAACAAGGATTCTAAGGAGTATGTGGGTCTGGATTCACTTTGTCCTTTTCAGGGTCTCATCCAATGACAGAGAAAAATTAGTGAAATTATTGCTTTTCGAGATCAACATTGTCTTCAACTAGAAGATTTTTTTTCTAGCACCGCTTAAGGCCACACTTACCTACTACCACGATATGAACATTTAACTCTGAGCCTCAACTCCACTTGGTCTTTGACCTAAACACCTTCACTTAAAAATCACAATTCATTTTTTTATGATTGAATAACATTTGAAAGACTAAAGTTTCAATTACCTTTGAAATGTGAGTTAGTAATGTTTTCTCAACTCTCCTGTTTCATTCTTTTTGGGGGGGGGTTCTGTTCATTTTTATTTATTTTTTTGAAGGAACAAAACATTTTATTTTAATTTTTTAATTTTATTTTTTATTATGTTCAATTAGCCAACATATAGTACATCATTAGTTTTTGATGTAGTGTTCAACGATTCATAAGTTGCATATAACACCCAGTCCTCAGCTCAACACGTGCCTCCTGTCTCATTCTTAATGAAGTACTGGGCTAATTATATTTCTATCACTATACATGGTTAGAAGGTAAAAATCCTACTATAAAATCAGGTACCCAAATCCAGTATGTGCTTTATGTGCATTATAGCCTACAGCCAGTAGAACAAAATTTTCCTCAATGATAGCCTTTCATTAGGCAAGATGCTTCTAAGGAACCTGGAAGTTTAAGTTCTGGCATCATAAGCCACCATTTCAGGGAGCACCACTTCATGTTCTCTTTATCACAACCCCTATAAAAGATTTATAAGTTGGAAGGGGTCTCCTTTTTTTGAAGGCACTTGTTAACCGCTTTACGTGCGTTATTTCCCTTACTAGTCAAGCAACACATCAGACAGATACTATTATTTTAATATCCTCATTTTACTGATGAGAAACTGAAGCTGGGAGAATTTTTTTAAATAACACATGTTTTTTTAAATAACACAGTTGGTAAATGGCAGCAATAGGATTTAAACATAGGAACGTCTTAGTCCAGAACTCATGAACTTTCAACTCTGCCACTCTCTGCATTTCTCAAGTTGAGAATTGATCTCCACATTGAAATCTCTCAGACACCTGAAGCTTAGATGTCTAAAATTGTATTTTTCATCTTATCCCTTGAATGATCTTGGTGCAAGTTATGGTCATCTGATCAGGTGCCATTGGTAGAAGCCTCTCTTTCCTTTCTCGTCTTTGTTCTAATCAATGATCCTTACTTTTCACTCCCTCCTAAACAGTCAATTCTCCTCTTCCCGAGATCATTGCTGGCTTGATTTAGGTCACAATAATGTCTCATCCAGCAATTTCTTGCTCAAGCTAATACAACTGATCCTAACCAGCTTCTGTAACTCTTAACTTGCCACAGAGATCCACCTCCTACCTATTCTCCATACTACTGGTAAGATGATTCTTTTCATCCCTAGAGTTTTATGGTGTTTTTTTCTGATTATAAAAATAATAAAAGTAACGTTTATTTAAAGTCAATTATCATATGGTTTCACTTATTTGTGGAACATAAGGAATAGCATGGAGGACATTAGGAGAAGGAAGGGAAAAATGAAGGGGGGGAAATCGGAGGGGGAGATGAACCATGAGAGACTATGGACTCTGAGAAACAAACTGAAGGTGTTAGAGGGGAGGGGGATGGGGGAATGGGTTAGCCTGGTGATGGGTATTAAAGAGGGCATGTACTGTATGGAGCACTGGGTGTTATACGAAAACAATGAAGCGTGGATCACTACATCAAAAACTAATGATGTATTGTATGGTGACTAACATAACATAATAAAATTAAATTTATTTTTTTATTTTTATTTTTTTTAAAGATTTTATTTATTCAATTGAGAGAGAATGAGATAGAGAGAGCATGAGAGGGGGGAGGGTCAGAGGGAGAAGCAGACTCCCTGCTGAGCAGGGAGCCCGATGCGGGACTCGATCCTGGGACTCCAGGATCACGACCTGAGCCGAAGGCAGTCGCTTAACCAACTGAGCCACCCAGGCGCCCTAAAATTAAATTTAAAAAAAGAAAATGAAAAAAATAAAAAATAAAAATAAAAAATTAAAAAATGTGGAAAAAACAGAACTAAAAAAAAAAGCTTTGGGAAAATAACAATCATGTTTGCTGTCTATAATCCCAATCAGTTATAACCACCACTAGCACGTTGGTGCATTGATTAGGTCTATGGTATGCATCTCCGTTTGCTCATTCCCCACAGCAGTGAGTACAAAACTTGAACCTGCTCTTTAATTCCTGTCCAGGTCCTCTGACCACATCCTCTATCTCCCCTCCTTTTTTTAAATAATAGAGAAAATTTACTCTCTACTATCTTTACTTTCTGGTTTTTAATTCCTCTTCCTTCGTCTCAGCTTTCCATGTTTCAGAGAAAAAGATGTTCTTCCTTCCATTCATTGTGGATTGTTTCAATGTTCTAAATCTAATTTCTTCCCATATCCTTTTAAACCTAGTTACTTCAATAATCACCTTCAAGAACTCTTTTAATCTTTGGTATATAATCATGATTGATGATTATACTATAGTTAAAGAACATCTAACAATGGCATGGGAAAATGCTCCCTAATAAGTGCTACACAAAACAGAAAGATGCAAAATTGTGTGTACCTTACTATCTCAAATACACACACACACACACACTAAAAACAAAAACCTATCATTTTGTAGTTTGTAATGGTACGTTTGAGATTGGCTTCTTGATATCAGTAGGAATAATGAGGTCCTAGAATTGCTGAGGTCAGGTATCAGTCCTTAACTACCAGAGATAAGGTGGAGGCAATCACCATAATGGACACAAGGGCACAATGGAAATCAGAATATTTAGACACTGAGAAATTTTGAGAAGTGACTAATTGTCCTTATGAATGAAATAAATGGGCAGCTTGCTAACTTATTACTTTATTGGTATAGCACAAAATCCTGATGTAAGTCATCCTGATGGAGAGTTTTAGTCTCTTGCCTATTTCCTAGGTCTAAACCAGGAGATAGACCTGTATCCCCTTGATTGAAGGGAATTTCAATTCCCATTGAGCAAGAACTGTGTAGCACTTCCACAAGCATATGACTTCCTCCAAGTCTCCTAAAAGGGACTTGTGGCCATTTATTATGATGACAACACGCTTAGGAAGTGAATGTACCAGACCTTTTATTGAGATCTGATCATGTGATCTTAATTTTAGGGACCCAAAATGCCACTGTGGCCATCAATCAAAGTGGGTCCTTATAGAGGTCAGAGGAGAAATGGAATTTTAACCTATGTCTGTTTAATAGTCATTTCAGAGGGTCTGCAGACCTAAGCTTCTGAATGTGTAATCGAAGTAGGCATACTCAGCAACTGGTTGAATCTTCACATTGACTTCCAGACCTGTGAAATAAGGGTCACAGTCATAGGAAGAGCTAAGTGGAAGCCCCAGAGCTTTCCTCATAATAGGTTAATAGTCCAAAAGCAATACTATATCCCTTCTGGAACTGCAGAGATGAGTGCCACATTAAAGATTTGAAAGATGAAATGTGGTAAATCCTATCACATTTCCATTTAATCTACCTGTTTAGCCAGTGCAGAAGGTAGATGCACATTAGAAAATGACTGAGGATTATTGTGAACTTAATCATATCAACACAATCTGGCACTTGATATACAGTTATTTATCTGGCAAATATTTTTTCCATATAAATGTGCAAGGATCTCCAGAAGCAGTTTGCTTTCTTTTGATCAGGATGATGGCACATTGTCACCATCTTGTTCTCTGTTGTAATTTATTTGAGACATATCTTGATCATCTTAACATCATGCTGAATATCACACTGGTTCACTACACTGATGATATTATGATACTTTTTTTTTTTTTATGAGCCAGAACATGGGAATTACTTTATATATCTTAGTGAAACACATGTAGGCCAGAGGGTGGGAGATAAACTCTACAAAATTCAAGGGCATTCTCTAGGTAAAGTTTCTGGAGGAGAGTCCAGTGTTCAGCAACATGTCAGAATCTCTTCTCTACAGTGAAAAATAAGTTGAACCATCTTATACATCTACCACTAAAAATAAGGCATAATGCTTGGTGTGTTTCTTCGGATTTTTGAAGAAACATATACTATATTAGAATATGATATTCTGACCCATTCTGTGAGTAACCCAAGCAGTTGTTCCTTTTGAGTAGAACCATAGGGGAAAAATATTAAAAGGTTGTGCAAAATGTCCAAGCTATAGTGTAAGCTACTCTTTCACCTGGGCCTTTGATCCAGCAGATCCAATGATATTCAAAGTGTCTAGAGCAAATAAGAATGCTGTATAGAGATTCTGACAAGCCTCAATAGGAGAATTACAGTACACTCTACAGGGGAAAGTCATACCCTATCTTGCATATATAACTACTTTACTTTTGAGAAACAGCTCCTGACTTGCTACTAGGCCTTGTTAAAGATTGAATACCAAACAATGGGACAGCAAATGACCATGTGACCTGAGCTGGCCATCATGAACTGGAAGTTATTTGACCCATCAAGCCAGAAGTTTGGCATGTATAACAGCAACCAATCATCAAACAAAGGCAGGTCTATAGGTTAGAAGTAAGTTGTGTAAGGAGGTGATCTAGAGTTCCTACTGGATCTTACCTAAACTCATTTTTGCAGATGGTTCTGCATAATATGCTAGCATCAACTAAGTGGACTAAATACAGCATTAAAGCCTCAAAAAACAGTGTCCTGGAAAATTGTGGTGAAAGGAAATACTCTGAATTAGCAGACCTTGAAGTGTAAATTTTGTTGTTCACTTTATCTGGACTGAAAGATGGCCAAAGGTGTGGACATACACTAATTCATGGACAGTAACTCACAGTTTGCCTGGATAATGAGGAACTTGGAACAAGACTGGAAGTTCTAAGGTGGAGATATGTAGATGGATCTCTTAGAATGGGTATGGAATTTGAAACGCTTTAGATTTTCTTTGGAAGCTCACCAAGGAAACCCTCAGTAATTCAGTAAGGAGGGTTGTAGTTGGTTGTTTGCATTGTACTTTCTTGTTATAGGACTATAGTGGAACATACATGAATCTGAATTTTTCTTTCCTTTCTACAGTGCTTCTGCCAGCCCCATCATCCTTGTATTTATAAGAAGGCTTAATCATTACCATGACATTCTGCAAGTATTGGAACAAAGAATTGTATAGCAAAAAGTGTGGCAATGGTAGGGTGACCAGTCATCCTAGTTTGCCCGAGACTAAGTGCTTTCTGGTGATGTAAGACTTTTGGTGTTAAAACCAGACCAGGGCTGGGCAGGGTGGGATAGTTGGTTATCCTAGATGGGAACATGCCAATGGAATTCACTGGGCTTCCAAGGTCCAGAAGCGAAGGTGCAGCAAATGTCCCAATGGAATAGGAAAATGTCTTACTGAAGATTCAGTTGTGGTGCCGGTGGGTACAACACCCAGAATAGTTAGGGTTCTATATTAGAAGATGCAGTACATGTAGCAAGACACCAAAACTTATGGTGTATGGTACTCACAGTCAGAATACATGAGTCCTAAAATCAAGGTGTTTTAGTGGGAGTGGTTCCTTTCATTCTTACCTACTGATTATTTTTTTTATATCGTTTTTTTGGTAACTTCTCCAGCCGTACAACTTTGGTTGGAGTTAATTTGAAGGTCCTGGTTTCCAAGGGAGAGATATTTTTACTGGAAGGCATGACGATGATTCCATTAAGTAAGCGACTGACATTACACACGGCCACTTTAGTTTTCTTCTAGCAGGCAAAGAAAGGGGTTAATTAATCTAGATCACTAAGGAAAATTGTATTGCTGCCACATATTGAGGATTCTTACCCTTCAGGAATAAAGGTTTAAATCATTTCATTCCTTAAGGACTAAAAGGACCTTAACCAACTGAACATTAGGGCAAAAAGAATATGCAATGTGTGGTACAAGATAGAAATCGTATATATCAGTAATTTTGTGAGAAACTAGAGAATTAAGAAATGTATTGGTTGTATTTTCTTCTTTACTTGTTGTGGTATATACATTGTATACGTCAACTAATGTATTTTTTATTCCTTATTTCCCATTATTGCTTTATATAGGATTATTGTCACTTAAATTTCAATTTATTCTTTAGGTTACAAAACATTCAGATGGAATTTGTCTGATTTAGAGGAAAAATTATCATTGCCAGAGCTGTGACTTCCCAAAGATGGCTATGGTGATTGTTGGGATTTTATATCTTTTGTTTTTAGAGAGAGATTGTGAATGGCCTTGTTTGTTCTTCTTATATGTAAGTTCAAATGCATGTATCAGGGTCTATATGAATGTTGAGAAGCCAAGAGTGTGATGGCTATTAAGTTATTCTCTCTTAGATCCAAATATATTTTTTAAAAGATTTTTTTAAAAATTTATTTATTTGAGAGAGAGAGAGAGAGAGTGCTCACAAGCTGGGGGAAGGGCAGGCAGAGGGAGAGAGAGAAGCAGACTCCTCACTGAGCAGGGAGCCCAACGTGTGGGGCTCTATCCCAGGACCCTGGGATCATGACCTGATCCTAAGGCAGATGCTTAACCGATTGAGCCACTCAGGCACCCCCAAATATATTTTTGTATGTAGTGCTGGACTTTAACTCTCTAAATGACATCACACACATATATTTCATTTCCAGCTGGCTTTCAGTTAGGTTTTGCGAATGAAGGCTATTAGAGCAAGATTGGAAGGCAGAGGAAAGGAAGAATTCTTCCTCTTTGCTTATTGTTTCTGTTGGGACTGCCCCAGCAATGACACTTGTACTCAGAGCAATGGGCTCATCTCCAGCTTCGTTCAGTACTTCTCGAAGCAGCCTCACAACACCCGCAGAGGTCCGAGAAGCTCCACAGGGCTGCCCCTTCACACTTCTAAATTCAGATAACCCTACATGATCCCCATTTTCCCTTAGCCCAGGGTGGAGGGAGCACCAGCTTGTAGTCATTATCTGGATTATTTTAATTCTTCTTTTTGCTTTTTAAGTCCTCCCCTACTTGTACAACTAATCTCTTACATTAAATCCCTTCTGCTGAAATATCTACTGTGCTTTCTGTTTTTCTCACTTACCAATATGGAGGTGAAAAAATAGATCATGCGGGAGAACAGGGTGTCAATAAAAGAGAACTATGCAGCTGTAATTGAGGAGCTAAAAATATGGTATAAGATGTGCTCAGATGTGATGAGCACCGGGTGACGAATGGAAGTGTTGAATTGCTCTATTGTACACTTGAAATTAATATTACACTACTGACTATACTGGAATGAAAAAAAAAAGATGTGCAGATGTGCTCAGAGAGTAAACGGGATCTAGATCTAGTAGGGCTTTGAAGACTCCACAAAGATTTTGGCTCTTGTTCTGAGTATGATTGGGAACCATTGGGATGTTTTATCATTTGTGTAGCCTGTAAAAATTAAAATGCATAGCCATCCTTGCAAGATTAAAACAATCATTTCTTGAACTGCTCTGTTCTTTTTCAGTCTTTTCCTTCTTATTTCGAATTTTCCCCTCTCTTGTCTCCATCCTCACCCCCACTGAAAAGCTTATGACAAACACATTTTTTGTTCAGATACAGCTATAGTCTATAACTTATGACTACTTTGTTGTTTCTCAGCTCGATCTAAAGAAATTTCCGAGTCTAATATAAAATACTGCAATTTGAGAAATTTTTGTTCTGAAGAGAGACTTGCTGGGATGGCAGAACTAAAGTGAATTGTTCTTGGATTCTGAGTACAATCAATAAAGTTTTTGAGAGTTGTTACATTTCATTCCAATCTTGGTGGAAAATTTACCTAGAATTGTTCTGGTTTAGTGATTGGGTGAATTCTTATCAAATTCTCTCAGTTTCCAGGACTTTTCTTTGATAGGCTAAAAAATAAAACAAACCTACCTACCCAACAACCAACCAAACAAAACAGGCAGTGACAACAGTTGCTTTCTTTTTCCTTCCTTCCTCCTTTCCTTTCTTCCTTCCTTCTTCCCTCCCTCCCTCCCTCCCTCTCTCTCTCTCTCTTTCTTCTTTTCTTTTTAAGATTTTATTTATTTATTTGTCAGTGGAGGGGGGGAGAGAGAGAGAGGTGGGGGGAGAGAGAGAGGGGCAGAGGGAGAAGCAGACTCCCTGCTGAACAGGGAGCCCAACGTGGGACTCGATCCCAGGACCTTGGGATCATGACCTGAGCCGAAGGCAGATGCTTAACCAACTGAGCCACCTCGGTGTCCCAACAATTACTTTCTATCAACTGTCCCCCTAGCTACCCGAACTATGATGGATCTTAAAAACTAATGAGCCCAGACTTCCTGTTGTGATGATAAGATGTAGTTGTAAGATTTCACTGCGAGTTCTAACACAGAGCTCCAGTTATGCCTTGCAAATATGACCCCAAAATGCACTGTGTCCAGTTTAATAATTAAGTCAAAAGTAATTTTTATTGCAGTTATATTTATAAATATTTTCTTTACAAAATTTCTTATGAATTTTCAAAAAAATGGAAAATGGAGAAGAAAAGCAGTCATCCAAAATGCCACTGATTTATTTAATTTGTGTTACATTTCCTTCCACTATGTGTTTAAAAATATGTTTCATGTATAATCATGTATTCTGTATTTAAAAATCATTTAGGGAATGCCCGGGTGGCTCAGTTGTTTAAGCATCTGCCTTCAGCTGAGGTCATGATCTCAGGGTCCTCGGATCAAACCCTGTTTTGGGCTCCCCATCAGCAGGGAGTCAGCTTCTTCCTCTCCCTCTGCCCCTCCCTCTGCTTGTTCTCTCTCTCTCAAATAAATAAGTAAATAAGTAAATAAGTAAGTAAGTAAATAAATAAATAAAATCTTAAAAAAATAAAAAATAATTAAAAAAAATCATTCAGTATGATACCCCTACCTCAAATACTTTTTGGAATGAAGTGAAGTATAAGGGAAGTGGAGTATCAAAATATATATTAAGAATTTTTATGTTTTAGGGGCTCCTGAGTGGCTCAGTCGGTTAAGCGTCTGCCTTCGGCTCAGGTCATGATCTCCGGGTCCTGGGATGGAGCCCTGCATCCAGCTTCCTGCTCAGTCGGGAGTCTGCTTCTCTCTCTCTCTCTCTCCCTCTGCTACTCCCCACTGTTTATTCTTTTTCTCTTTCAAATAAGTAAATAAAATCTTAAAAAAAAGAATTTTTATGTTTTAGTAGTTGAACAATATGCCACAATTTATCAACAGCTCTTTCATTGTTTTATATTTAAATTATTTCTATTCTTATTAATGTACATAAAGGTGTGACTAATATCTTCATGCATATGCTTTTGTTCAAAATTAGGATAGATTCTAACAAATTGAGTTACTGGGTTGAAAAAATATGAAAAATTTAATAGCTTATGATACACTTTGTCAGTTTTCTTCCCTAAAGGCCAATTAACATTGATATCAGAAATATAAGATCACCCATTTAACGGCTTCCTGGACAGCATAGGGAATTATCTTTATAAAAATAAGATTTGTTTGTGCTAATTTATTAGGTAAAGAACATACCTCACTGTTTTAATTTTAGTTTATTTGTTTATTAGTGAGGCTGAGTCTTTTCTGTGATTATTTATTAGCTTTATTTTCTTGTTTGTTAATAATCTTCCTTTCTTTAGATTTGGCAGCCCTTAAAAGATGGGGGCAGATGGGACCGGTAGCTATGTGGTTTCAACTATATGACTTTCGCAGACTAGGTTAGATGGAAGAGACTTGTGAATTGCTACAAGTTGTTTCTTGAGCCAGTAGATTTTTCTATGAGGACATGGGGAGTTTGCATCAAAAACCATAAACTGCAATGACACAGAATGGCGTCTGAGAGATAAGAACTTGTAATCTTTGTGACTTAAATACTTTTAACTTGGTTTTATGTATGTTTTCTAACTTCCCATGGTTTATCAAGTTTTTAGTCTGTGTGTCAGTAGAATTTCTTTCTCCTTTGACAGAATCATTCATACTTGTTTACTGAAACTTTATCTCTCTTGGAGAATAATTGCACTGAATGGATGTTGACAGAGATGCTAAAAAGTGATCTTTGATGAAGACGACCTGACATTTGATCATTGCTTGACATGCCAGTTAAGCTCACCATAGTGGGGGCTATTACAGATAAAATAAGGACCTTCTACAACCGATAAGAAATATTTTGTGACACCTCTTAAGTTTTCTCTTTCTTGATCGGATCTGTATCTCAAGCTTCTAGAACAGTACTTGGCATATAATATGCCCTTGATAAATATGTATTGAATTGAATGAATCAAGATAAGCTTCCATTATTTTTATCCCTGGGTCTCAAGAACTTTCCTATTTTTCGCTTTATGACTATATTTTGATCATGTGCTCTTATCAAGATATAACATTCTGATATAATAATAATAATTGCAGTTCTACAATTAGAACTGCCAGGCAGTGTTCTAAGGGTATTTGATGCATTATGTAATTTACTCATAGTACTCTATGATGTAGGTACAATTATTATCCTTAAATGTCTAAGCTCTACTAGAGTAAGAATTTAATCTCCTTATTCACTGCTTTATCTAAATGCTTAGAATATTGTGTGGCACATAGTAGAAGTGTCATAAATATTCACAGAATAAATAAATAAATCTATTTTTCGTTGATAAAAAATATTGGTTATCATTCATCAACCAAATCCAAATCTTTTTGAAGCAGAACACAAGATCTTTAAACATTTGTCGGAAAGCTCTGAGCCTCGCCCTAACCTTGCTATAGCTAATCCACAACTTTGTGCATATTTTCAACTGGATGTTTATCTTAAGCCAGGGATAAAATCTGTCAGACGTTTTAGCTTAGGGAGGAAATGTTTACTTTTATAACCTCAATCATCTTTGATAGTAAGTGGTTTCAAATATATTAAAAGCTCCTTCATTCTGTTGGAAATATCATTGTTGGATTTAGATTTGCAAAATAGACCTAGTACTATGTTTAGGAGTAGTAATGTTCTGCCTGGTATGTTAAGGGAAATTTGGATTTCTTAAATCAGTGGATTGTGTTGAACTTGAGATGCAGTAAAACTGAAAAAGTTTGGGAGCGTTGTGAAGGCCAAAAGACTTAGAACCAGGGGAATTTAGCATTTGGTTGGAAGTGGCTTTGATTTCTTGTAATTAAAATCCTTACTAGGCCCCACAGATGTGTCTACTATATATGCAAATAACTTCTAAAGTGGATTTTCTGAAAAACTGAGGAAGAGGATGAGACTTATATTTAAGTTTATTATTATTATTTATCTTTTTTTCTTTTTTATTAGAGAGAGAGACAGCATAAACGGGGTAAGGGTGGGGGGGGGAGAGAGAGAGAAAGAGATTCTTAAGTAGGCTCCATGCTCAGTGCAGAGCCTGACACGGGGCTTGATCTCACAACCCTGAGTTCAGGACTTGAACCAAAATCAAGAGTCAGATGCTCAACTGACTGAGCCACCCGGGCACCCCTACATTTAAGTTTTTATATGGAATAGAGAAATAATCCATGACCCAAACTAATTCAGCACAAACAGAAGCTTGGAGAGAGGAAAAAGTACTTCAGGAAAGCCCAGAAATTTTTAGCTATGGGAGGAGATTAGCACTTCTATAGGGTGTGAAAGCTGATTTAAACCAATTGTTACATAAAAGGAGGAGGCCCTCAGACCTGAGTGTTGGTAATGCCTCGGCGGTCTCTGTGAGCAAACCAAAGTCTTAGACAGTCAAAGCACTCAAATCTGAGGAAATGAAACCTAAAAACAACCAATCAAACAGTCAACTAAGCTTTCCCAAATAAAGCAAAAACCTCTTAAGCTAGAGCCAATCAAATAATTTTCTTGCTTCCATGTCTTCTCTGTAAAAACCTCTTTACTAACTTTCAACCATTTTCAGTTTGGTGCTGCCCCATTTTGATATATGCTCAAATACACTCTCAAAAATATTAGTGTCCCTCAGTTAATCTTTTAACACAATCATATCCAGGTGTCCTGAAAAGGGACAGCCAGCCAACATCTGGTTTACACTCTGGTCATAGCCAATCTCATTTCTTCTTGTTTATGGTGCCCAGATCCTTGGATTTCATCTTCTGATTCTTTAATCCCAGATTCCTTGGGTGAATCCCTGACCTCTTATCTCTTTTTCCCTTCCCTGAGTTTCTGATTCTTTCCTATCTTTTTCTCAAACTTCTGATCTAATGCCATACTTTTACATATAAAGCTGTCTAATTCTTTAGCTCTTGACTACTTATATATCTTCTAAATTCATTTATCTAATCAATTATTACTATATGTCAGGAAAAGTATGGGAAGTCTTGATTTGAGGAATCTCAGACTGTGAAGGTGGGAGACACTTGGAAACAGAAAAAGTACAGTACAATTAATTGTGCAAAGGCTACCATAGAGAGATGAGCACAGGGAGAGAGCCCCAAAAACAGGGTGGTGAATAATTGGGAAAAGCTTCACAAAAGTGGTGTCATTCATGATTGGTCTTAAAATAACAATGGGATGTTGTCTGAAAAAAAAAAAAAAAAACCAGAAGGGGAAGGGGATTCTAGATAGAGGCAAAATACAGAAGCAGGGAAGCATATTGCATTAGGACAATGATAAGTTTATGTGGTTGAAATATGAGAGGAATGAGGTCAAAAGGGAGGAGATAAATCTGTGGAAATAAATTAGAATGAAATTATGATGGGTCTCAATATGGTATATTAATGATGTTGGGACATACACATTGGGCAAAGAAGAGTCAAAGTCTACTTTAAGCATGGTTTTGTTTCTTAGACAGATCAATTTAATGCCAGTGGGAAGGGATAAGCACAGTTCCTAGGTCATTGGTATCCAGTTAGTGGATTAGGAATCTACAGTACAGTGCTAGACCAGGTGTGGCAGTAAGAATCCTGATTTTGTCAAGAAAGCAAGGTGCTCAATTATTAATACTTTCCTTCCCAAGCTGCCATGGACATGGTTTTGACCACATATATAAATGAAAATCATTAAATCAGGGTTCTGGGAACATTGCTTGAAGGGTACCCTGATAACTGACATGTATCTTCAGCCTCTTGCCCTTGGCCCTTTGCCCTTCCCCTTCTTCCTGCCTGAATTGTGATTGGAATGCCTGTAGATGTGGCTACCATCTTGTAATATAAAGAGGAAAGCCACCTGGTAAGGATGAGGGAGAGGAAAGTTGAATGACTTGGGGTCTTTGATAATCCCTGATTGCTCATTAGTCCTAAACTTTCTCACCGCCAGATTTTACGTTACAAGAAGAAAACAAACCCTATCTTGTTGAAACCACTGTTGGTTGGATTTTCTCTTGCTTTACTTTGAATGAAATTTAATTGATACCTTGAGTAATAGAGAATGATGGCTTGAAATAAAGGAGTGATAATGTGGGTGGGAGCAATTGAGAAAAATCATTCAAATCAAGAGTTATTTCCAAATAGCATTAGAAGTGATTGATTTTATACTGTGAATTTGATTTGAGCAATAGTGTGCTGGATGCCATATACCCTCCTATAGCAGGAGGGTAACAGCAGATTGCTCACACATGATGACGTATGACTCTAACCAGGTCCAATCTATCTCTCCAGTGTTTCAAATGGTTGCTTTTTCTGGCATTTGGCCAGACCCAGAGCTTTGTTGAGAGAATGCCTGATCTCGTTCACAGGTACTTTTGTGGTTCACGAAATATGAATATTTTTCTGGAAGAAAATTTATGTCAGGCTGCTTATTTTTCACAAAAAGAATATTAAACCTGCCACTTCACTCTTTGACATATAAAGTGAATGGATTTTTCTATTATCAGTAATACATAATACCCACACATTGGCCATGTACCAAGGAGGTGAAACTTAATTGATTGTTACACAGAACCTGCCAAAAATGTGGTTGAGACAATGGCATATTTAAGAGGAGGAGTCTATGCCACATATTAACCGTCTGTTCTTCAAGGCACTCTAAAAGTTCTTTCTGGATGTCAGGTTAAATAAATAATTAGGAAAAAAAGTGTGCTAGAACTACATAAGCTTAGGTCCGATTAGCTTTTATCAAGAATCGATAAAAATCAACAAAAACAAAGATACCCATGATTTATTGAGCTCTGTGCTAAGTGTTTGACATACCATTTCACACGACAACATCTTAGGTTCAATATTATAAATTTCTTATTATTTGATGAGAAAACCTGAGGCTCACAAGGTTAAATAGTTTCCCCAAGACCACATAGCTTGTGACTGATGGAGGCAGTACACAAATCCAGGTCTGGGATTTGAGGTCCTCTGTTTTTTAAAAATTATGCCATACTGTGATCAACAGAATAATGGCCGCCCAAGATGTCCACTTTCTGATTCCCAGCCACTGTGAACATGTTGGTCTACATGATTAAATTAAGGACATGGAGAACGGGAGATTATTCTGGATTATTTGATGGGCTCAATCTAATCATGTGGTCTTTAAAAGAGAATAAATCTTTCCTGTCTGTGGAGAGAGGGAAATACGACTATGGAAGAATGGTCAGAAAGATACAACTTTGTTGGCTTTGAAGATGGGGGAAGAGATAAATGAGTCAAAGAGTTTTGACAGCCTTTAGAAGTTGTAAAGCCAAGGAGAAGGACTCCTCTAGAGTCTCCAAAAAGCACCTATTCCTGCTGATGCTCTGGTTTTAGCCCAGTGAGACCCATGTCAAACTTCTAACCTCTGGAACAGAAAGATGATGAATTTGTGCTGTTTTAAGCTACAAAGTTTATGGAAGTTGTTATGGCAGCAATAAAAAATAATGCATGTGCCAACTCTCTAACATGTTTGTTAAATTCCTCCTGACTTTGAGCTCTGGAAAACTTATGTTTTCACTAAAATTAGCATGAGATTTATGCACAGCACAATGATGTTTTCTTTTGGCCTTGGCCAACCAGAAAGCCAGAGCCAATTTTAGAGTTCAACTGCAATTATGCTGTAGGTAAAAATATTTTTTTTCTGTTTTCTATATGGTTTCTGATCTTATATCTTTTTTTAAAATCTTCCTGTCTAATGGTATTTCAGCTTAAGAATAAGAACAGTAGTGGGACGCCTGGGTGGCTCAGTCGGTTAAGCGTCTGCCTTCTGCTCAGGTCACGACCCCAGGGTCCTGGGATCGAGTCCCACATCGGGATCCCTGCTCAGCGGGGACTCTGCTTCTCCCTCTCCCTCTGCCTGCCGCTTCCCCCTGCTTGTGCTCTTTGACAAATAAATAAAATCTTAAAAAAAAAAATCTTCCTGTCTATATTCACACATGTATTTTTACATCAAGATGTTACAGAGAGAGAGAAAAGAGAGTGCACGAGAGAGAATGAATGATAATAAGACAGGTGTGGAGTGGAGACAGGGAGAGAGAAAGGAGAGCCACTCACATTGTTTTATGAAAGTGGAAAGATGATTTTTATACTGATACATCTCAGTGGTGTCAAGGGACATATTTGAGTGATTGCTTTTAAAACTTAAGATCATCCTAAAGTTTTGTCCAACTTTATAAATGCTTTGGAAACGCTTATTCTGGGAAGAGGTATCACCTTGCCATTGCTATTTATTACTTATATGTACCTATGAGAACTTTTTATTTCTGGCCATATGCGAGTTTCATTTCAGAAATGCAGCCCCCCGTTTTTTTGGAGGGGATTTCTATACAATTAAACCTGGATTATGATATTGTAATAATGCTGCTTTCAATTTTAGTGGGGAGGCTGATGAAAACATAAGAAAGTTGAATCTATTTAAGACAAAGACTTCTAACACAAATGAGATTTGATTTGCACCTTGGTGGGTATACAAAAGGTAGGCTGACCACATTGTCAGAAGGGAGCCACATCATTAATCAGAATCCTGTTCTTGTAGGACAGAAAGTGAATCAGGGAGTCATGATTTCAGAAAAAGAAAAATAGCCTTCTACCACCTCCATTGCAATATTTGTGTTACTAAGCAACAAAATTCTCCTATTTAGCAAGGCCCTAATGATGCTGGCAGTACGGTCTCGGAATAATGCTGAATACAACTTCATTATCCCCACCGCTATATCTGTATTGCATATGCAGTGCCTGATTAGGGAGAACGAGAAGCAGAGTGAATGCTGTTTGGTGCACCTGCATCTAAAAGACCAAATAAAGTATTGATTTGGATGAATCTAATGACGGTCATTTAGTGTGTTTATCTACTCACAGCATTCATTTGAGCTGACAAAGAATGCAGTACAACCCACTGTTAAATGTGTCCTAGAATTGTAAAGCCTTAATGATTCTGTCATGCTAGGTCACATAGACACACAAATTGTGACATCGGCTGTTACCAACTCTATTGACACCTGGTTATGGTCTATCTCTAAGGACGATGTGGAGGAAAGCTGAAGATTGAAATCACCTGATGGTTTTCCGTATGTCTTTTGAAACTTGAAAAAAACCTCCTTTTCGTATTAAGGTTTTTTATTTCTGCAGAAAATCTAATTTTAATACTTGAGAAAGATTGTTTCTTATTTCCTGCTTTTCACGCAAAGAAGTTGCTTCAAAAGCTACTAATACCTTTGTAGATATTCTTTTCCTCTTGTGTCACCGCCCCCCCCCCCCCACCTTCTTTGGACCCTTGCCCTTTCTTCCAAGCTTGTGATTTCCAAGGGTTATCATCTTGGAGCAGATGTTAAAGAGAGATGCTGAAAATAAAATCCATGACTATCTTGGTTCAGAATCTTTTTAAATGGTATTATGGACTAATAAGTGACATTTATACCATAGCATTTTGAATTCATAAAGCTGTTTAAAAATATCCTTCCATTTTTCAAACTACCTTACCATCCTTTTTATTGACTTCTACTACTGGATGCATTTTTATGGTGCCTGAACATAGAGACATTTCTATGGTGACATGCGACATTTAGAGCGTAGGACACTAGACAATTTTATCTTAGAATTAAAATAAAATAAAAATAAAAAAGGATAAAAAAGGAGCAAACACATAACTACTTTAGAAGTGAGAGCTTCTAAAGGTAGAGTAAGTGGAGGTAATATTCTAATTGAGATTGGCTAGCAGTGAAAGATCAAATCCTCTTTTGGTTCTTTGCCAGTAAAGAGGCACACATTAAATCAGGCCATTCAGATCCTACATGATTGTCTATATCCTCAACCAGCTTCATAAAAAATGAATGTGGTCAGCTATTTGTATTTTCATTTATATTAATTTGGCAAAAAAATTTCACTTTCAGTATTATTCTGGTGTTCCAGATGAAAAAAACCTCTTGACAAATTCTGTTTATATGTAATAATCATAAATTACATAGAAATACATCTTGATCTATAGATTTGGCAAACTGCTCTCATCCCCACCCCCTTCCTGAGTCAAGTATGGTATTTCAATTGTCTACCTGCATTTAGAAGTTGTGAAATCTTCATATCAACTTGTTCTAGTAGCCTTATAGCTTATAGAAAGGAGGGAAGGCAGGCTTGTGTTTTTTTTGTTGTTTGTTTTTTTAAGATTTATTTATTTATTTTAGAGAGAGAGAGCGAGAGAGCAAGCATAAGCAGGAGGGGCAGAGGAAGGGTGAGAGAATCCAAAGCGGACCCCACGCTGAGCATGGAGCCAGATTCGGGGCTCGATCCCATGACCCTGAGATCACGACCCTGAAATCAGGGCCTGAAGGGAAACCAAGAGTCGAATGCTCAACCGACTGCGTGACCCAGGCACCCCTGTTTGTTTTTAATATGTGCCTGATATTGGGCTAGTGCCTTAAATACATTGTTTCAATTACTTTCCACTTATGAAAGTGTCATTTTCTCCATTTTACAAATGAGAACATTGAGGGTCAAATAAATACTGTAACTGCTTCTAGGTCACCCAAATAAATAAATAGCAGAGCACAGATTGAAACTCAGGCTTTTCTGACTTGAAAATGTTTTTCTGCTATACCTGTACTTTGAAAATTCATGCTTGGGTCTGAGTTTCAGGCGTGCAGACAGATCTGATTCATTTTGAGTATGTCTCCTTTTTATGAAAGCAGAGAAGGTTAATTTAATTACTACTTTCTCTTCTACACTATGCTCAAGTATAATTTAAATGTATATATTATTATGCAATTACATGAAAACCAGCCCGTAAGGGTAACTCCTTTTGATGCTTTTCAAAGGGGAGAATTCTGGCCATTTGTCCATTATGATGTTATAAACTTAAACCTCATACAAATTGCAGAGTGTTTTCATTGAGTTGTTATTTTTGAAACACTTGGCATATATGCTGGTCTTAATTGTGTAGAAATTCATTTTTTAAAGAAGATTCTTTTATTTCTAAAACTTAGAATCTATAGCACCAATGAAACCATGATGTTCCTCAAAATGATCATCTGATTCCTAAATGCTGATGAGTTTGATCCTGATACATCATTACGTATTACTCAGGGTACACCTGGCATGTTGACTTCAAAAACACATGTGGGAATCCTTTGATACGTGACTGTTTTTCCATATTTACAGATAAGTGTTTTAATAGTTAAGGATTATTTGTTTTTGTATGTTTGTTTCTTTTCATAATTATGGTATAAAAATGCGTAAACTAATAAATGTGTATTTAGCAAAAAAATTACAACCTACAAAACTTCACCTTTTTTGAAGCCATGACTTATCATAATGAAGTAGATTCTCTAAGTATCTGCACAATTGAGCTGCAGTTATTCAGTTGCTAATAGGTTATCATCTTTCTCTCTAACCAAAATTTGAATAGATGTATATAAAACAAGTCATTTTTCCACCTAGTTAATTTTCAGTGGCTGTAAACATTCTTAATAGGACACTCCAACAATGTTACTTATATTTGTAATCTTGAAACTGTGGTTGTGTATGTTTAAAAGATTTCCCAACTGAGTAACTGATGACATTCACTTCTTCTTATGAACTGGTAAATCAATTGTTGGAACAAAAAATGAGGAACATGTATACACACACAGAGACATACACACCTAGTCTCTACAGGAGACTTTACTGTGATTTATTTGTCCTTTAAAGTCTCCTAGGGCTTTTATCCTTTTAGGTATATTCCTTGCGATCCATTAAGACTTTTTGGAAAATGTATTAATTTTTCAAGTCAGCAGGATATCATTTAGGCAATAAATAGCTTTACAGCATCAGTTCTATTCAGGGCTGAGAGACCTTTTATTTCCTAAGGCTTCATATATTGGATTCCAGTATCTGCATGTTGTGTCCCTTGTATGTATGCAGCAGTGGTGGGATTTATTGTAGTAGTAATCTGGCATATCGTATTTCATTCAACTGGGATTTTTAAGGGCATATAAACATTGCAATAAGCATTCTTTTTTTTTTTTTTTCTCCTAACAGCCCATCAACTGGTGCTTACCTGGCATCTTTATTAATTCTCTACAACTTTCTAGTATTCATTTTGACCAACATTTGTTTAGCTCATGTGTATTGGCTTTGGCACATTGAACAACACCTGATGTTCATTGTTTAGGAAGTGACCTTTGGTCTAATTTAATGAGGATCAAATTTGAGTCAGGTGTAGTAAATAGAGCTTTCCTCATGGTGACATGATTTACTAGAATATTTAAGTGGCAAGTTCTTTCTAGCATGGTGCCTTTTTGGCATAAACCTGATGTTGGTGTTATTGGACAATTTCAGAAGGCAGTTTAAAATTATAAAGTGTTTTGGATAAGGCTTTATTTTGGCTACTGACAAATAATGTTGAATTTCCTGTAGATTAGGACTATATTTTCACATAATGGGTCATTAATGTTTAATACTTGTAGGATATCATTTGTGCTGAGGCCCAGGGATTTGGTTATTAAAATTAATAACATATAGAGCCATCTGCAAAATTTTTCATTTGGTGTCTACTTAAAATCATGATTTTGTAAAAAAAAAAAAAAAAATCATGATTTTGTAATCAGTTATGTCAGCAGATACTCATTAGGCACCTTTTAATATATGAAAAACACATAGCATATGAAAAATGAGATCAATTCAAAACATTAATTCAATTCAAAAAATTTAGAAAACAATTATGCAAGATAATAAATTAAATTTTCTTAAATTGCATTTTCCATAGTGAGATTGACTTTAATGTATGCACTTGCAAAATGCAAAAACCCTGGCAAGCATTTCAAAAATCGTACAAATCAAGTATTATTTGAAATAGCAATAGCCATGACAAAACCTAACTTCTGGTTTGGTAAGTCTAAAACTCTCTGAAATCTTTGTTTCTAGTTGTGGTACAGAAAAAAAATTCAGGTTGGGGAAGCACCTCCCTGGGGTCATGGAAAGTCATATTGCTATGGATTCAGGTAGCTATTAATTCCTGAAAACTCATGGGCCATCTTATGGGAATGAGCAAAACCTATCCAAAGGAACTATGGCGAACTTTCGGCCTGAAGCAAGGCTACTCAAAATGCCAGCCCTCCCGAAGATAAGGACCTTATCTCGGAATGTAAATCAATACATCGATTGTTGCCTTCATCGAGAAAATCTTAGTGTAAAAAATATCAGCTGAACTGCTCCATGACATAGTTGATTTACATTCTGGTGCAAGTTCCTTATCTTGTCATGGATCTGGTTTTGAGAAATTGGCAGCTAGTCCATGAACCACATTTGTAATAGCACTGGCCTAGAGCAGAGCTTCTCAATCTAGGCACTATTGACATTTTGGACTCGCTAGTGCGAACTGCTGTATTGTGTGGGCTGTCCCGTACAGGATGTGTGTAGGGCATCACTAGATGCCACTAGCACCTGCGCCAGGGCGTTGTGACAATCAAAGTATTTCCTAAGATGGTCAATGTCCCATAAGTGAGGGGTGGGGTGGGGGGTGGGAGTGGGAGCAAAATCACCCCAGCTGTGAACCACTGGCCTAGCGTATTTCTTAACTTCCAAATGATCTCTCTATTGGTACCGTTCATAGCATCTGAATGCCAATCTATGGATGAAGTACTAAGTACAAGAATTTATGTGGGACTTACTACCTCATTCTGTCATTAAACAATTACTTTATGAAGTAACATAGCATACTTAGTGTGTTTAGAGTAATACACAAGGTCATGGGGAGTTCATCATATATTTTTTTCTACAGCCTCAGGTGTTCAAGACCTAACGCCAGCAAAAGAGCCTGATCTATCTCTGAAAATGGTTTTAACTGACACAGACAGGACCACTTAGTTATCTCTGCTGTATAAAAAGTACCAAATAAATTAAGCCCTAGTATTTAAACAGAACCGTTAATTAAATATGTCTTTTTATAATGAAATTAACTATGTAACTGGAATGTTAGAAAAATATGTGCCTAACCAACTATTCACTGAATACAGAAGCCATATGTTTGCTTTCTTCTGGTTATTTATAAATAACAGAAGTAATAACAATAGTACCTCGTATGTCTCAAAATGCTTTCACAGACCTCATCTCCTTTCATCCTTGGGTTAGTATCTCTGTCATTACAAAATCTGCAGCTTTCATTCTGGCCTTTCTCATTCTACCAGAAACATGACAGAGATCATTGAAACATAGTAACATTGATTTTTCTACGCAGGTGCCCACATGTGCGCACACGGACACACACACACACACACACACACACACACACTCACACACACTCACACACACACAGACTGATGTTGCTTTTCTCACTACCTTCATAAAGAACAATGTCCATACAAGTTTTTCTGAATTCTGCCTGATGAAAGAGCCAGTCTAAATCATATTAGAGCCTAAAAAATTAAAGAAAAAAGTTTGTCTTCAAATAGTGGACCCACACGTCTTTTTTGGTTGAAATAGTTAGACATTGACTATAAGTCTGAAACCAGAAGGTTTTCATGGATCTTACTGACCTGTTATATAGGATTTGGTTAATTTTCCCCCTTTGTTGGGGCAAATTTCACACTTGGAGTTGTCAGGTTTAGTAGAAGTGATAAAGGAGTATTATGGAGAATCAGAAATATCAATGGCACACCTAACTTTTCAGGCCCTTCAAATACAGAAAATTTTCTATTTGAATCACAGATTTTTATCACGTTAAAATGCATGATGTGGAAACTTTTTATTGTAACACGTTTTAGGATAGCATGGCCGGCATACTCACTCACGGCTAGCAAAAGGCCCTCCACCCCCCGCCCCGTCAGCTATCTTGCTTCTTTCCTGATACTGAGTTTCGAACACGTAATTTAAAAAGACCTATGTATTGATTGAAGGGTTCTGTCTGTAAAGCATGGGACTATAACCAAATTAATTGACTGTGGGGATTCATTGGCTAGGCAGTTTTCAGAAAAAGTTGGTTCTGTCCTGACCTGAGTTTCCCACTTCTGTATCATCTCTACTTCACCTCGCCCATCCTATTTTCCATTTGAACACCTTTTCTTTTATTCTTTCTTTGGTAAATTAAAACAGTTATTAGATTAGAAACAGTGGTTGAATGGGAAATCAGAATATAGCAATTCAAAAGACCAGCATAAAATAGTGATTAGTATCTGAGTCAGCAAGTATTTCAGGCATTTTAAACTTTACAGAGCTGCATACTGCTTGATATTTGTTGGGTCATGTTTAATATAGCAATGTCTGATTTTGTTCCAGAACCTTCACACTGCCACAAGGCTGGGAGCAGACTGCTTGTTGTAAGGTGGATCAGGCACCGTAATGGTGATTAATACTTCCCTGCATGGGGATTCTTCAAAGCTGCCTGGGCTCGCCACCTTGAGAAGCAAAAAGCAGCCACTCTGGAAAACAGTATGGAGGTTCCTCAAAAAGTTGAAAACAGAGCTACCATACAACCCAGCAATTGCACTAGTGGGTATTTACCCCAAAGATACAAATGTAGGGATCCGAAGGGGTACGTGCAGCCCGATGTTTATAGCAGCAATGTCCACAAGAGCTAAACTATGGAAAGAGCCAAGATGTCCATCGACAGAGGAATGGATAAAGAAGAAGTGGTATATATATACAATGGAATATTATGCAGCCATCAAAAGGAATGAAATCTTGCCATTTGCAACAATGTGGATGGAACTGGAGGGTATTATGCTGAACGAAATAAGTCAATCAGAGAAAGATATGTATCACATGACCTCACTGATATGAGGAATTCTTAATCTCAGGAAACAAACTGAGGGTTGCTGGAGTGGTGGGGGGTGGGAGGGATGGGCGACTGGGTGATAGACATTGGGGAGGGTATGTGCTATGGTGAGCGCTGTGAATTGTGTAAGACTGTTGAATCACAGACCTGTACCCCTGAAACAAATAATACATTATATGTTAAAAAAAAAAGAAGAAGATAGCAGGAAGGGAAAAATGAAGGGAGGGAAATTGGAGGGGGAGACGAACCATGAGAGACGATGGACTCTGAAAAACAAACTGAGGGTTCTAGAGGGGAGGGGGGTGGGAGGATGGGTTAGCCTGGTGATGGGTATTAAAGAGGGCACGTACTGCATGGAGCACTGGGTGTTATACGCAAACAATGAATCATGGAACACTACATCAAAAACTAATGATGTAATGTATGGTGATTAACATAACATAATAAAAAAAAGGGGGGGACTATCCTGCAGGAGCTCTGGAGGGGCTGCAGACTCCAAAAAGAGATATAACTAATGCAGTATGGGCCCATACACAATTGAAAACATATTCCTCATTTCCAGCCTTTCTCTATTTTATGTCTTTTAAAAATAAATGTCAGTGCAGTGTAGTGAAATATGGTACAAAACAGTATTGGTGTTCAGTAAGCTGGTTCTCATCTGCTTGTGTAATTAACTTTCTGTTTTTTCTTTAATGAGGATATTGTAACTGTCAATGTAAAAAATTCCAGGCCTTTTGGAAAGATTCATGCACAATGTATTTTATCCTTTGTTTTTTTCAAAAACTAATGATGTACTATATGTTGTCTAACTGAACATAATAAAAATAAAAAATAAAATAAAATATACTTGACATATTTTAACCATTTTAAATGCAGTTTGGGATTTCAAATTTCACATTTTTTGTATGTTGACTAAAACCATAGATATTAACCTGTGTTGTCATTTATGTCCAAGTGACACTATTTGTTGGAGGAAGGAGGCAGGAGAGGAACTAACATATATTCAGAGACTACTGTAGACAATCGCGGTCCAAATGCATTATGTTGCTTATTTTCTTCAAACGCAACAGTGGGCAGGCAGAGTTCCCATTGTTAACTATCCATGTGAACAGCTCTCTCTGAAGTATTAAGTCCTTCCCTACCCTGTCAGTTAGGTATTCCGATCATTACGATTTCTCATTTCGTAGATGAGGCTAAGATCAGTGAATTACTTGCCCAAGAGCCAATAGTTAAGTAATAGAATCTGAATTAGCAAAGAGGTGTTTGTGTGTGTGTCAATACGTGTGTGTGTGAGTGTGTGTGTGTGTGTGTGTGTGTGTATGCATGCGCGAATGTATCTGGCATCAAAATCCCTGAATTATCTCCTACCATTCTATTTCCCTCTATTCCTTCAATTAGACAAAATTGTTATTAGCAGCTCTTAAATGCCTGACCCAGAGCTAAGTGCTGAGCGAAGTATCTGGTAGCCCCTGACCTACTGGAACTTAAGAGTCTCAGCAAAGAGATCACGTTTACACAGCAGCTAGTTATGTGACAAAAGACAGCTTTTATTTTTAACCAGTTGGTCTCACACATGGCTCTAAAAGGTAAAATTATTTCATCAAATATTGTATGATTTCACTTACATGTGGAATCTAAAAAGCAAAGCAAACGAACAAGGGAAAAAAAACAGAAATAGATTTGTAGATACAGAGAACAATCTAATGGTTGTCAGAGGGGACGGGGATGGGGGATGGGCTAAACAGGCAAAGGAGTTAAGAGATACAATCTTCCAACTGCGAAATACATACGTCATGGGGATGTAGTGTACAGAACAAAGAATATAGTCAATAATATTATAAAAACCTTGCGTGGTGAGGATGGTAACCAGACTTATCATGGTGATCATTTTGTAATGTATATAAATATTGAGTCACTATGTCTTACACCTGAAACATTATATTGTATGTCAATTAGGTCAATAAGAATTACCTTATCATTTAGAAATACTGTATCATGCTTGTAGAGCTGCAACAGAAAGCCAAGCAGAGCTTTTTCCTCTGTGGAGCTGAGTGAAGGGATAATCAAAGCTCACGAACTTGATCAAAATAAGGGAACTGAGACAGGGAAAGAAAGATGGCAGGAGGAAGATGAAAGAGATGGGAAGAGGGTGAGGGCGATTTTAACGAAACATGGTCTCTGTCCCTCAATTTGACTTCTGGAATACAGACTTGAGTGTAACTAGAAAGCTCTGCAGTTTAAAAAGCCGACACGATTGCATTAGTAAAGATGAGAGATGATGACAGGTTTAACCATGACAATGATAATGGACTTGGAGATTAGGGATAGATTTGAGATGCATTTAAGAGAACCACGTATGGGTCTTGGTGGCTGATTACAAGGAATGGGTCTGGGCAGAATCCCTGGGTTTGGGCTCGAGGCCATTATGATTTGGTGAGCATACTGCTTTCCTATAAAAGAGATGTGATGGTTAACTTTATGTGTCAACTTGGCTGGGTCATGGTACCAAGATATGTGGTCAAACATTATTCTGGATGTTTCTGTGATGTTGTCTTTTGAAAGAGATTAACATTTAAATTGGTGGACTTTGAGTACAGCGGACTGTCCTCCATAATTAGTGGGTGAACCTCATCCAATCAGTTGAAGGCCTAAATAGAATGAAAGACGGACCTCCCCCAGCAAGAGGGAATTCTGCCAGCAGACAGCCTTCAGATTTGAACTGCAACATCACCTCTTTCCTGTGTCTACAGCCTGCCACCCTTCCCTGCAGATTTTGGACTTGTCAGCCTCCACAATTATGTGAGCCAGTTCCTTAAAATAAAATCTCTCTCTTTCTCTCATTCTGTCCCTCACTCTCTCCTTCTCTCTCCCTCCCTCCCTCCCTCCCTCCCTCCCTCCCTTTGTGTGTGTGTGTATATACATCTTATCAGTTCGGTTTTTCTGGAGAACTTTGAATAATACAGGAGATAGAAATACTAAATTTCTTATAGAGTTGCGCTAAGGGAAAAAAAAAAGCTGTAACTGAGATGCACATATAACAGCCAAAAATTTTCAAATATAAATTCTTATAAATAAAGACAAGGGAACATTACAGACCCCAAACACCCAAAACATAGATGTACTGCATACTCTAAAGATCCCAACATACCACTCAAACGGATAGTTTAAAGTCATTTTACGGATAGAGAAATTGAGCCAGAGGTTATGGGATGTGCTCCAGGCCTTGGTGCTGGCAAGCGACGGAACTGGGATTCATACTCAGGTATGCTCAGCTTTAAAATCTCTGGTCTTGACACTTTACTTCAGTAGCTTCTCTTTCGAAGTTTTACTGTTTACAACTTTTAAACAAAGAATAGTGTTGGTGATGCCTACGCCATGCATATGGGGTTCCAGGCACTGTTCTAAAAGCTGTATACATTGTAACACATTTAATCCATACAACAATCCTATTTTATAGATGAAACAGACACAGAAATTGTGCTTAACTGACTGAGCCACCCAGGTGCCCCTGGGACAGAGAAATTATGTGAGATAAATCCTATGTTAACTTGTGGGGCTATTTTATGAAGGAGGGATGGAGAAAAGGAACTCATATTTCTTCAGACTACTAGAAGCTTCACGCTTTCCACTAAGCTTTTTTATTTTAATAAGAAAAATGGTATCAAGATGTGTGGTTGGAAAGAGTGGAAAATCAATAATCTGACATTAATTATCAAATCTATTTAGCTTTTTTTTTTTTTAAAGATTTTTTATTTATTTATTTGAGAGAGAGAGAATGAGAGAGAGCAAGCACATGAGAGGGGGGAGGGTCAGAGGGAGAAGCAGACTCCCCGCCGAGCAGGGAGCCCGATGCGGGACTCGATCCAGGGACTCCAGGATCATGACCCGAGCCGAAGGCAGTCGCCCAACCAACTGAGCCACCCAGGCGCCCTCTATTTAGCTTTTGAAAATAACTTATAATACATCTGTTCATGAATTATATTGATTGTTATAGTTTACTTAAAGTATATTTTTCCTTACTGTACAAATAATGCACATCCAACCACTCTTAAGATTTTGCCTTATATACTCATGACACCCCCATCCAAACACTCACACACCCAACCCTACATACTTACACAGACATGTTCGTGAAAAAATACTGACTGTTAAAACTAACGGTCACTCTTTGACCTCATCTTACTCAACAGAGCTGATCTCTTTCTTCTCTTCAAACACTCTTTTCTCCTGCCTTCCAGGACATCACACACTCTGGTTTTCCTTTGGCTTCCCTTACAGCTCCTGCCTCTTTACCTCCTCCTCATCAACCTGACCTCTAAACGTTAGGATTGTCCAAAAGCTCAGTCTTGGGCTCCCTTCTTTTCCACTCATTCTTCAATGAATGCATCCAGGCTAATGGCCATAAATACCATTTAGATGTTAATATTACATACATCTGCAGCTCATACCTTGTCCTGGAAGTCCAACTGCATACTTTATATTCAATTGCCTACTCAATACATCCACCCAGAAAGCTAATAATCATGCCAAAATTTGAACGTTAACATGCTCTAAATAAACTCCCTTCCAAACCTGCTTCTCCTTGAGAAGTAGAGTTACCACTTGTTGTTGTACATCCAAATTTGCCTCTCGTATTTGTATTCAAGCCAGAAGCTAGAGGGATCTCTTTAAATGCAAGCTCACTAATTTAGTGCCTTGGCTCAGCTTAGGATCTTTTAAGCGCTCCTCATCTCATCCAGAGTAAAAGGAAGATTCCTTTCCAAGTGCTCTGGGGCTCTAGAGGATCTGCACACACTCCTTTTTCCTCATTCATTCAGCTCTAGCCACAGTGGCTTTCATGCTATTTATGGAACATATCAGAAAACTCTCACCCAAGGCATTTGTGCATGTTGTCCCGTCTGCCTGCAACGCTTTCTCCCAGACAGGGCTCCTTCTCTCACAATCATATGACCATTAGGTCTTTGATCAAATGTCATGTAAGCATTTTCTGATTAACCATTTAAAATTCAGTTACATTCCTTCTACCACATATGATATGCCCCATTTTTCTTCCCTGATTTATTCTGTCCTGTAGCTCTTACCAAAATTTGACAGACTTTTATTTTACACGTTTGTTTATTAATGGAGTTTCTTTTTCTATAGATTGTAAGCTCATTATTTCAGTCTGTGTTCCATCCCCCCCCCCAATTCTGCACATCCTCTTTGACTATGAGTTGCCTGGCATATAATGGGAGCACAATAAGCATTTCTTGAGTGTTCAATGATTGCCGAATAAGTACTTAACACAATTGAGATTGTAGTATAAATATAGATTTTTAATCTTGCTTTTTCTTGCCGTATTAGTATGAGGAAATTAGGTATCTCCTCATATCAATGAATAAATTTTGGGAAAACTTAATTTTCTTTTATAAAAATTGTCAACTTAATAACTTTCATCAAAATGTATATATCAAATGGGTCCAATACTAGTCCCATGTGCCAAATTGAAAGTGTTTTTTTCCCTAGAAGCAAGTGACAAAAAGAAATTTAAATAAACACCCAACAGATTTGACTCAGATTTTGTAAGTCTAGAAACAAAGCAGAAGGGGAGAGTTGGATAATTTTAATTTATCAAGTTAAAATAGCTTGAAGTTTCTTTTTTTAAATCTTTTAAAATTATTATTATGTTCAATTAGCCAGCATATCCACTCTAGAGGTATTGTATTTTTATTTTTTGAGTGTCAAAATACCATTTCCCTGTTGACACAGGGTAGGAAAACATGATTGATAATATCCCCCTTGTATCCCAGCATATGAAAGACATAATGTATTTTAATTTCCTCTTTTCTCATACATTTATTTGGTGGTTTCCAACTTTTGACTATGACAAATAAAACTGATGAAATTCCTTATACTTATTTTTTAACACATCTCTGATTCCCTCATGATAAATGAATAAATGCAAATCAAAATGAAAGAACATTTTTGAGACATCTGAGACAATGTGGTTACGTTTTGCCAAATTGCTTTCCAAAAACGTTACTCTAATTTTCACTCCCCAATGGAGAATTAGAATGCTCCTTTCCCCTCACACCCTGCCAACAATAGGAATTATCTTAGAAAAGCAATTATCACCAAATTTACGAGTTATAATGTATCTATTAAAGTAATTTACACTCTTTAATTGTGAGTGAAGTTTAATGCTTTTCAAAGGTTTATTAGTTATTTGAAATTTTCTTTTGCAAATTGCCAGCTTTTCCTTTACTTCTTAGTGTTTGTCATTTTTTATTATTCAAATATGAAAGCTCCTTTAATAGCAAGTATATTAGTGCTCTGCTCCTCACACTGGTGTAACCATCTCTTTTCTGATCAATATCACTTACTATTTGTTTTTTCTTAAGTTGTATAGATCAAATCTATCCATCTGCTCATTTATGATTTGGTTGATTTTTCTCAGTTTTTTTCCTAATTGTTACTGTCTCATTTTTAAACATTTAATTCCATAATTCATTTTAATTTTATTTTGTCATTGAACAAGGGCATTGTATAAAGTCATCACTGTCTCTAGGTTGTCTTAAATAACCACTTGGGGCTCGGCTCTGTGGAGGCCATGTGCTTCCCCATGCCAGGGGCGGGGCCATTAGGGGCTGACAGCACAGGCATTTCAGAGAATAAAACATCAAAAACAAAGTTCACCTGCCTGGAATCTCTGAACTGTTTGTTTTAGTCTGGGACTGGACACAGCTTCAGTGGTTTCTTCTACAGGTCCCTTTGTTATGTGTTTGTTAAAGGAAGATCACAGAAAATCAGGCTGGTGAGAATAAAGATTAGTTTCTGAAAGCAGCTTTCTGAACTAGAGGATGTGCAATAGACTTTTTTGACCTGCTAAATGGCGTTGTGTAATGTAACTTCTTTTTGAGTCACTTCCATTGCTCTTTGCCACCTTTCTCTTTTCAACATTGGTCGTGTGCTTGATCAGGGGACTCAGAGAATCTCTGAGCCCTGGCAGGTCTGGGGCTGTAAAGTGTGAGTGCAGGTGGGAAGGGGGCCAAGAAGGTGGGAAGGACAGAAGATTGCAGGTGACCATCACCTCTTTTGACTCGGACAGAAGACGTGTATGTGGGCATGAAAACACCCAGAGTGAAACATAAAAGGAAGGAATGGAAGACAAGGTCCCTAGGGCATATTTATTAACAAAAGATGGTCCCTAAATTTCTCTGCAGAATAAAGAGCTGAAGAATATGAGAATATTGGCCTTGAAGAAAGAAAATTTGGATGAAGACTTTCCAGAGGAATGTTACCTGCTTTGTGCTGTTCCGCAGAAGCTATAAAATTATGATATGCTTAGAGTTAGATGTTTTGAAACCAGTGAAGGAATTTTGACCAAAAGCTTGAAGGAAGCTTAAAGGTTGGTTAAGGAAATCAAGAAAAGTTTAAAGAATAATAATAGCTAAAATCACATAAGGTTTACTATGTAGTGGGCACTGTTCCAGGTCCTTGACATAAATTAACTAATTTATTGTCAAAATCCCCCCTATGAGTGGGCATTATTACTCTTCCCATTTTGCAGACAAGGAACATGAGGCAGAGTCAGGTTAAATCATTTTCCAGGGTATTCAGCTGGTAAATGGTAGAAACAGAAACTGAAGCCAAGCTGTTTGGTTTTGGAACTGCTCATTTACTTTAATTTAAAATAACATGTCTGTGAAAAAATAAAGGGAAAAGTTATTCAAGGTTTACCAAACAACATAATAATTTTTTTAATTGACTTGAACCATCTTTGAATTTTATTTTGAAAATTCCTATCGTCTCAATGTGGAGCCATATGAACAATAATTCTATGTTCTTGAAAAGATTATATTCATAACATATGTGACCAAAAGAGCAGCATGATAATTTTTTAAAAGATTTTATTTACTTATTTTGAGAGAGATAGAGTGTGCACACACGAATTGGGGGAGGGACAGAGGGCGGAGAAAGAATCTCAAGCAGACTCCAATCCGAGCATGGAGCCCAATGTGGGACTCAATCCCATGATTATGAAATCATGACCTGAGTCGAAATCAAGAGTCAGAGGCTTAGCCGACTGAGCCACCCAGGTGCCCCTATAATTTTTAAGTTTGACTGTCATCTTCTTCCCTAGTGATCTCATACCATCAAAGACCACCAATAATAAGCTCATGATACCCATATCTCCAGCTCAGACCTCTCTCCTGAACCCCAGACACATATATTTTACTTGACATCTGCATCTGGATATTTAATAGATATTGCAGGCTCAATATATCAAAACTAAACTTTCCATCTTTCCCTGTGAAACTGTTTCATGCTCAGATTTCTCCAATTTGGCTGGTGGGACAACAATCTTCCAACAGAGCAGGTCCCAAACCTTGGTGTCATCTCTGGCTCTTTTTTTCCTCATAACCCAGGTCCTACCTATCAGAAAATCGTACTGTTCTATCTGTGTGGTAGGCAGCCTCAAAGGTGGTCCTCAATGATCCCCACCTCCTGGTATTCATGACATGGTATAATCTCTTCCATTTGAGTGTGGACTGGAATTACCGACACGTTACTAATGAATCGAATACGCAGAAGTGACAGGATGTTCCTTCTGAGGTTAGGCTACAAAAAGATAATTGTTTCCATCTTGGGTGTTTTCTCATGTTCTCTTGTGAGTCATAGACTCTGGTGGAAGCCAGCTGCCATGTTGTGAAGCAGTTAGGGTAGAGTTCATGCAACCTCAATGTACAGAGAAGCAACACCTGAAAATGATCTTAACTATGTTATGAATGTACCAACATTTTATACATCTGATGGTGTTCCTTTTACTGCAGCTGATCCAGATTACTGAGAGAAGTATCAACAGTTACTTGAAAGGGAGGACTTCTTTCCAGATTATGAAGAAAATGGTACAGATTTATCAGAGGCTGGTGATCCATACTGGGATGATAGTGATGATGAAATGCACCCAGAGATAGGCGAAGCTTGTAAAATTTTGGTTTGGAATCAGAGCATAAGTGAAAGCAATAAAGCCAAATTTCAGCATATCAGTTTTATAATAAAGCAGTTTGGGTTATGATGATTTAGCAGAACACAGGAAAGCAAGAAAATGTGTCACACTTATACCAAATTAAGGATGTTGAGTTATGTATATACTAATATATGCAACTTTAATTTTCTGTAACACTATCTGCCAAAATAAACTTTATTCCTATAACTTAAACCTAAAATGTATATACATATAATACATAAAAATTTATAACTTAAACTTAAAAATATATATTTATATCTAATATATATATGTGTATTATGTACAGTTAATGCCTCTCTTTTGGTTGCAATAAAATTGGTTTTAAATAAATGAAATATCGAAGGTTAAAAACAACAGGAGCATCATGAGAATGAGCTTGGAAGGGAATCTTTGGAGGCCTACTAACAGCCTAATCAAATAGTAGTTGTTTCCAGCCCCTAAGTTTTTAGGTAATTCAACAGAGCAGTGGATATAAATACCACCTTCAAAATATATCCAGAATCAGATCACTTCTTATCATTTCCATAAATATCACCCAGCTTCACTATCTCCTGCCTAGATTATTCCAACAGGCTTTATAAAATGTCATACCACTTCTTGTCACTTTATTGTTTGCGTCGTGAGGGCTCAACATCTCTCTTCAGAGCCCTGCAATGACTCACCATTTCAATCAGAGTAAAAGGACCACAAAACTTTCTACGATATGGTGCCCAACTATACCTCTACCTCACCTCTAACCCCTCTCCCTCCTGGCTTGCTCTGCTCCAACCACTCTGACCTCTTTACTCTCCTGAGCACACATCAGACGTGTTCTGATCTTTGGGCCTTTGCACTAGCAGGTTCTTCTCTTTGAAATGTTCTTCACAAACTATTACCTCTCATCTCCCTCAATGTTTTGCTCATTTCTTACCTATCTGTGAGGCCCACTCTATTTAAAATTGAAGCCATTGACGGGCGCCTGGGTGGCTCAGTTGGTTAAGCGACTGCCTTCGGCTCAGATCATGATCCTGGAGTCCCTGGATCGAGTCCCGCATCAGGCTCCCTGCTTGGCAGGGAGTCTGCTTCTCCCTCTGACCCTCCCCCTCTCATGTGCTCTCTCTCATTCTCTCTCTCTCAAATAAATAAATAAAATCTTTAAAAAAAAATAAAATTGAAGCCATTGTCAATCTCTATACCTGCTCTCTCTTTTCTAATTTTTAAGCTCTAATAACTTATTATCAGATACTACATAATGTATTTATTATGATTATCATTTATGATAATAATTCTACCCTATTCTCATATTAGAATGTAAGTTCTATTAAGACAGGGATTTGTGCTGTTCACTGATGTATCTCAAGGGTGTAGAACAGTGTCTAGCACATTGTAGATCCTTAATAAATATTTGTTGACTACATCAACCAATGTACCTGGCATATTAGGAGATAATTTATATGTCTTTATTTTGATTGGAATGTAAGGTACTAATATCAAATGCTACCTTGGTCCCACTTCCATTATCATGATTAACTAGGATCTCTGAGTGATTTTCTGACTCAACATCAGCAAAGACTCAGATGGCTTATCTCTATGAATCATAAATGGTTCTAAAAAATAGAAGGAACTCCAGAAACCAGTCCTCAAAGAAACAAACCATGAAATATAAAAACATGATGTAGGCCTGGAATGGCTATCAGCCTGGGTGGGGACAGCTTGGAATATAGTCCACAGATGCAGTGAGTCAGATCCTGGACAGCGTGGGGAGAAAAATGCAGGAAGCCTGTAGCAGGGAGCTGGCCAGCTACTTCACACTGTGAGCTGGTGGAATTGCCCAGAGATAGGAGTCTTATAGTTGCATGTCAGAGATACTGAAACTTGGAATAGCATTGAGATAGGAACTGAATCTGTGGCTTCCCTCTCTGATTCCAAACCTTCTAGGATATTAGAAATGGTCTTCTTTCTGGCTACTAATAGAAATAGGATGAGATTCTCTTCGAAGGAAAACTTCCTCCAGTTTAGTTCACTGGGCTCCCAGAAGTGAAGCAGTAAACTCACAACAAAGATAACCATCCATCAAACGCCTTTATACCCTGAAGATTTGCAGATGTTGAAATGTTAGGTAGGGAATACTCAGTGGTTCTGTATTAAATACTCAAGGAAATAAAGAATACAATTAAAAAGATAAATATACAACAAGAAACCTTCAGGAATGCAAAGACAGATTTTTTAAAAAGTAAAATAGTAAGAAGTGAAAAATACAGTTGCTGACAGCAAAAATTTAACACACAAGTAAAATGTTATGATAGACACTGTTGAAAGGGAATTACTGAATGGGAAGACATACCTGAAGAATTTATTTGTAATGCTGCAATGAGAGATAAGGGGATGGAAATCATTAAAGAAGGATCAAAAGACATGGAGGATAAAATGAGAAGGTCAAACCTATATCTACTTTGAGGTCCAAAGGATAATAATTGAGAGAAAGGAGAGGAAACCGATTTTAAAAGGTAATGACTATAATATTTCAAGAAAATCATGTACCCACAGATCTGGGGAGTATATTGCATTTCAGGGAGAACAAATAAAAAGATATCCATGCCTAGACATATAGTAGTGAAAGTGCAGAATGCCAGAGCTGAATGTTTTAAAAATAGCCAGAGAGAAATAAAAAATCACAAGCAAAAATAAAACCAAAAGACAATTTGGATGAAAGGATCTTCTCAACAGCAACCCTAGAAGCCTGAAGATGGTAGAATCATACCCTAAAAATATTGGCTGGAAATAGATGTCAGGCTACAGTTTGAGTCTAGCAAAACAATCTTTCAAGGATAAGGATTAAGACATCTTATGGAACAAAAAAAATAAGGTAGAAAAAAACTCTGATAGACTATATCATCTACAGACCTGCTCTAAAAAACATACTTTATAAAGTAGAAAAACGATCCCAGAAAGATGGTTTGTTATACATAGAGAAATGGTAAACAAATAACACAATATGGCAAACATAAGATCTGAGTCCAAACAAAAAAGGTCTCCATGAAATAATGAATAGTGGAAGTTAAAAAAAGATAGAACCGAATTATTGGACAGTAACAGTATGTAAGCTAAAGAGTGATGATTTTGTTTTCCTTGAGAGAGAGGTCAAAATGGTTTTAGATTTATTCACTTATTTATTCACAAATATAATGCTGCTATTTCATGGATAAAAGGAACAAAAATTAAATGCATGGATTCAAAACAACAGGGAGAAAGAATGGGAAAAAATGCAGTCTAACAACTTTAAAAAGTTTCAAATAGTGAAAATAAAAAAAAAGATCAAGCAGGAAAAAAAGGTAAATGGAAGGAACAAATATAAACGTATCAATAATCACAATAAGCATAAATGGACTTGCCATTTGAAAGTATAAAAACTGTCAGATCAGATCTAAAACTTGGTAAGATGCTGCGTGTAGGAGATAGAGCTGAAACATAAGCACAGAGAAATTGAAAGTAAAAAATAGAAAAATATATTAAATATACATATACACACATAAAAAATTGCTGGTGTCTTTATATTTGTCTTAGTCAAAGGCTAAGAAAAGGCATTTGCTGCCTGATGATAAAAGTTTCAAGTTACCACAAAGATATAGAAACTGTAAATGTGTTTAATGAAATCGCCTCAAAATATAAAAATAGAAATATTTGATAAAAGTAAAGGGAGAAATTTTCAATAACATGATCATAGAGGGATATTTCAATACAATCTTATCAGCTGTTGATAAATAAAGCAGAGAAAAAAATCATCAAGTACATGGAAGTTTTGAGCAGCACAGATATCGAGTTTCATCTACTGCACATATATAGAACTTACTTTTGTATACTTGATTTTTTTAGATTTTCTTGACAAATAGAAAATACACATCTTCCTAATTAAAAAATGTTTTTATACTAGTCCGTAAGTCAAGGTTTAACAAAATTGAAAAACAGGGCTGTATACACTATACTCTCTGACTTCAGATCAATTAAAAGTTATTATAAATCAATCAACAAATCTTCATATATTCAGATATAAAACATGCATTTTAAAATAAGTCATAGGTCAAAGAAGAAATCATAATGGAAATTTAAAAAACACTTCGAACTAAAGAAAACGAAAATATTATATATAAACGTTTGTGGGATCAGCAAAAGTGGAGCTTCAGTGGAAATTTATTGTTTTAGATGATTATATTAGGAAAGGAGAAATGCTGAAAATCAATGAGATAAATGTCCAACTCTAAGTTCTTAAAAGAAATAAAAGTAAACCTAAGGAAAGGAAGTGGATAATGGTAGATAAATGATAATGAAAAAAAAAATAGACCAGATCAACAATGTCAGAAGTTGGATTCTAAATGACTAAAAAAATATATAAACCTTAGGTGAGATAGGTATGATGAGAGACAGAGAGAGAGAGAGAGACATAGATAGAGACAGAGATGGAGAGAGACAGAGATAGAGAGAGAAATAGAGACAGAGACATACAGAGATAAACAGAGACAGACAGAGAGAAAGACAAAGATGTCCACTGTCATGAAGTGGACAAATTCTTAAAGAATAACTTTCCAAACATAGCTTAGGAAGCAACAGGTCCTAATAGCCTAGTAACTATTGAAAAATGTCTCCTGCATATGAAACAGCCATCAGAGATGATTTTATGAGTAAGTTCTTCCACATTTTCAAAGATCCAATCATCAGATTCTCACACTTCACCATTCTCAGTTCATTGTAAAAGACTGATTTAATCTTGATATCAAAATCAAAGAGATGAGATTTAAAAATATTACAAATCTTTTAATTGTTAAACTATGTAAGTGTCCTATGCAGAACATTTATAATACAAATCTAAAAGTTTATAAAAAGATAATAAATTGTGACCAAATCGAGTTTGTTCTAAGAATCAAAGTATGAATTAATTTTTCAAATGCTACCATTTTCAATCACCACATTGATTAAAATACTAAAAATCATACAATTATCTCAACTGATGTAGAAAAAGCATGCAATTAAATTCAATGCTCAATCATGATAAAAAATAAGCTTGTAATATAAACCAATTTTCTTAACCTGTTGGTGTTCGCAAACATTATTCTAAATGGAAAATTGTAAGCAGTATTCTTTTTGAAATCCAGGACAAGACAAAGATATCTGTCACTGCTTTATTGTCTTTAACATTGTTTTATAGTCTAGTCGGTGTAATTAAAAAATAAATTAATTAAAGCATAAGGATTTGAAACAAGAAAATACTGTCATTCTTTGAAAATGATTTGGTTGTATACATAAAACAACCAAGGCCATACAGGCAAGTAATGAGAAATGATGGAAGAATTTAGAAAGATAGTTAACTACACGAAAGCCAATTGCATGTCTGTACAGAAGTAACAAACATTTAGAAAAAAAACATTTAAAGAAAAAGACACCATTTATGATGGCAACACAAACTATAAAATGTCCTAGGAATAAATCTAACAGATCTTTTGCAAGGACCTCTACAGAGAACAGTACAGATATAATAGAGGCATATTAAAAATTACTTAATAAATGGAGAGGTAGAACAAAATAGGATGAGATGGAATGAGAATAGATGAGAGGATGTTTTTGAGTTAGAAAATTAAGTAATTGCATAAATGTTGAGTCTCTTGAAGATGATCTATAGATTCAGTACAATCCCAATGAAAGTTCCAATAGTTTTGTGTGTGTGTGTGTACATATGTTAAATCTGACAAATTGATTCTTTTTTTTTTTTTTTTTTTTTTAAAGATTTTATTTGACAGAGAGCGACACAGTGAGAGAGGGAACACAAGCAGGGGGAGTGGGAGAGGGAGAAGCAGGCTTCGCGCTGAGCAGGGAGCCCGATGCGGAGCTCGATCCCAGGACCCTGGGATCATGACCTGAGCCGAAGGCAGACGCTTAACGACTGAGCCACCCAGGCGCCCTGACAAATTGATTCTAATATTTATATGAAAGAGCTGAAGACCTAGTATAGCTAAGTTAAACTTGCAACTTGTGACTTAAGGAAGTAGTAGGGGAGATCTGAATCAGGAGAATTTTCTAACTGCTTTATAACCTGATTATTTATCATATTGCTATCCAGAAATGGAAGTAAATAAGTTGTTTTAAATATTCAAAATATATCTGCTCCATTTGGATTTTTCTGTATGATAATAAGGATAATATTTTTAAATTTTGCTAAATTTTTAAAATTTTATTTAAAAAAATTTTTGTACCTTAGGTTTATACTGTGTATCGAATCATAATTGTTCATTCATACACATTATCATTGGTCTACACATGGCCTCCTTTTATCTTTTATTTCTTCTTTATTTACACAATAAAAAATGAACATCTGTGAACTCATTGCCCAATCCAAGAGTTAAAACCTTAATTTAACATACAAAATTCAAACTAGAGATGCAGTAAACTACTTTCTTTGTAGTAAATATTATTACTGCTTGCTTCTCCTTGTCCTTTCTTCTGGAAAAGAGACCTAGCAATAGTTTTCTTTTGTGGAACCTCCATTCCTTGAAGTCCTAATCAGATTATCAACTCTGATTGCCACCAATCCCTATCATAGATAAGTTTTGAAGTCTGACTCAAGCCCAGCCAATAAGATTTTCTTTTAAGGAATTTAAACTTGGAAAGAGCCATCTAAGGACAGAAGTCCATCCTGGTGGCAGGACTCTAGAGAAACTGCCCATATTTCCTGTAAATGAGAGCCCCAGATGCAACTTGGATCTTGTCTTCTCAGCCTGGATGCTATATTCTTCTTAAGGTTCTGTGACAAACTCAATAGCATTCTAAGAAATCAAATTCTTTATTCTTTTCCTTAAGTTAGTCTGAATCAATTTCAGTTGCTTGCTTGTCTGCTACCAAGAATTATAGCAATTACTCTCTGTATTGAATTTAATTGTCTACATGAGTAATGACCCTGCTTCATAGATATGTGAATATCTGAGGTCTAAGTCTAGGCTCATCGAACTTAGCTACTGTTCTATGACAAAATACCCACCAAGGAAATCTTAGACTGAAAAGTTACTGAAAAGTCCGTTTATCCAACCTGAATCAATGAACACATCTTCAATCAATCTTTGAAAAGTTATCAATAAATAAAATAAAAGATGTGAGAAAAAGACACCCTGGTGTCTCTAAAAGAAAATAAAACCTACTTACATAAACCACACTGCTGAATTTCTACTTCTTGGGTAAAGATCTTGAGACATGTACCATGAGGCCTCAGGCTCCTTGAGCCCCATATGTAACAATTTTTTCCTTCTTACAGGAAACAGATGGGATTAACAGACTGTTACATTGTCTGTGAAAATGAAGTATGGTTCCTCTCTTTCCATAGATAGACTGCTTGTCTGAAGCAAGGGAGACCATAAAATATCTCAAGTTTATATTTTAAAAAACCCTCTTTGTTTAGAAATCATTCTTATTTGTTTTGTATGCCCTTGTAAAGCAGAGGGAAAAACCTGCTCTTAAAAGGGATAAGAAGCAAGACTAGATGTCATCAGGGCTAACAATTCTTGCAGGGAACAAAGTAATAGGTAATGGAGAAATTGGAATACCTCCTTGCCTGTTCCTTTGGGAAAGGTCAATTGGTTGTCCCCTAGCAGTTTGCCTATGTTAGGTAGGCTGACCTTGTATCTACTTGCAACACCAGGTAAACCACACTGGCTCTGGAGTCTCAGACTAACTAGACAATTGAGGAATCCTACCTTAGGTAGAAACTACCAACAGTGCATTCAGCACATGCTCAGTGAAGAAATAAATGATAGCAATTCCTTTCCAATCACATCCAGTCAAATTAGTATCTTTGGTCATTAGCCACTCAACCAGTTATAAATCCCCTTTATGTTATCAATATCCTTCAACATTCCTTCATGTTGTTTTTAAGAATACAGATGATCCCTGACTTACAATAGTCTGACTTACAATTTTTTGACTTTAGCATGGAGCAAAAACAATCTGTATTCAGTAGAAACCGTACTTTGAATTTTGATCTTTTCCTGGGCTAGCAATATGTGGTAGATCCTCTCCTGCGATGCTGGTCAGCCACAGCTCCTGGTCAACCATGTGATCACAGAGTAAACAACCAATATATTTGCAAACATTCTGTACCCAGATGACCATTCTGTTTTTTACTTTCAGGGCAGTATTCAATAAATCGCATGCAATATTCAATACTTTATTATAAAATAGGCTTTGTATTTGATGATTTTGCCCAACTATAGGCTAATATAAGTGAAAAGAGTGCGTTCGAGGCAGGCTAGGCTGAGCTATGATGTTCGGTAGGTTAGGTGTATTAAATGCATTTTTTAACTGATGATATTTTTAACTCACTATAAGTTTATCAAGATGTAAGCCCATGGTAAGTCGAGGAAGATCTGTATTAGGAAATATTTGTCTTGTGCAGATCTAGATTTCTGGATTGCATTTTTTATCAGCCATAATCACAGGCATATTTAAGGGAGAAATCAAATTACTTAGACCTAAATAAAGTCAGTGAGGCCATGTTGACTTGGTTACCAACTTTTGGTTACCAACTTCCTTTCAAGATGGTTGAAAACCATCATTTTAATAACGTGTATTAAAATCAGTAATTACCTGTGTTTGGTGGATTTTTTTCAGGACTGCATTGATTTGTTTTATACTTCTAGGATTTCTTCCATTCTTGATAAATTCTTATGGATGGAATGTTAACTGAAGTTCCCTGATATCTTCTGTAAATTTGCTCAGTAATCTTTGAAGTTTGTTTCAAGTGTCTTATACTCACTTATCTAGAGTATTTACATGCTTACAATCTATTGTAGGCCTCAATTGCTTCTATCAGTATTTGGTTTACCTTTTTCAGAAAACAAAATCTTTACTGAGAAAGAAAAAATAAATTAAAAGTTTTTTTTTTTTCTTTTTGTAATACATCAGTATTTTATTGCTGGTCCAAAGCACTAAGCTTATCTATCGGAACATAATTTAGAATGCCCTTTTATGTGTTCATGGCAAATCTATTGTTATATAACTCTTTGTGGCTGGGCCTTCTCTTGTGATTATAGTATCTGGTCATATTCTTTCTTGGAATTAGTGAGGATTTGAGGATGTTATATTTCAGTCCTTCACATAAGACCCTTCTTTCCTTTTAGTCTGTTTTTATTGAGGACTTATTTCTAGGAGAAACTCTCTGCTTTTTCCTTCCTTTTTGAAGAATCTGAAAGAAGGTAATTGATAAGATGAGCTCAGTTCTCTTCCTAAACCACACATCTGTGAAAATTACTATGATAGACTGGACCTTACATGTGTGTATATATATATATGCATATGTGTACATGTGTATGACATATAGAGTCTTACCTAATTGTATGTTTATTTAAACTGTATACTTGTTTGTGTATATATATATATATATATATAAATAATACATTATTAATATGTATATTTACATATACACATCAGGATATTAAAATAAAGTGTTAGCTGAAGTGTCAAATATTACCATGCAAAATTTGCAAGAAACAAGTTGGGGGAAACTAGTTAGATGACTTTATATTTTTCATTCATATTGATGGCATGAAAAGGCCAGGAATTGGAAATTAGGGAAGGAATCTTGAAGGTTGCTTTGGAATGAGTTATCTTATGTGCCTTACTTCCTTCTTTTTTTGGGGGGGGTTACATAGGAAGATACCTCTTTAGAGAACTGAATTTCCGGAGGACCAACCACCTGGAGAATGTGATACATGATTCTCTTTCCCCCAAACACAGAGTTTGGGTGACAAAGTGAACTTTTGTCTGTGTCACCTTCAAGAATTCTAAAGCTTGAGAGCTGGCTGGGCGGGTGGATGGCAGCAGAGCATAGGACTGCATTTTGGCAAATAATGGAGCCTCCAGAGTTTGTCAAAAGAAAGGAAGAGATGTGGACATGTGTGATGCAAAGCCCACAATTGGAAGTCTTAGATTCTGTTCCAGAGACAGACTAGAGGGGAGAGGAGAGTCAGCTGAGGGAAGCTGCCAGTGGCCTCCTGATGCTCAGTGGCTATAGAAGGAGCCACAACTGGCTGGAATAGTGACAAAATTGCCCATGTCATAGAATGTAGGTGGAAAGTTTCCAGCCATGGGAGGTCCAAGGAACTCAGGATCATGTCATGAAGGAGATAACTAAGCACCAGCCAAACCCAGAAAGACAAAGGATCACCAGTTTGATTCCAACCAGTCAAAACCACCTATTGGAGTCAAAAATCTGTTTTCATATTGGGAAGGAGCTTCTCAGGTACAGGCATAGCTCTAAGATATTGTAGGTTCAGGTTCAGTTCCAGACGACCACAATACAGTGAACACTGCAACAGAGCAACTCAAAGGGATTTTTTGGTTACCTGGTACATATAAAAGTTATGTTTACACCATACTGTAGTCTATTGTGTGCAATAACAATATGTTTAAGAAAATCAATTTACACCCCTTAATTAAAAATATTTTATTGCTAAAAAATGCTAGCCTTCAGCTGAGCTTTCAGTGAGTTCTAATCTTTTTGCCGGTGGAGGGTCTTGCTTCATTGTTGTGGATTGCTGACTGATCAGGGTGGTGGTTGCTGAAGGCTTGGAGTGGCGGCGGCAATTTCTTAAGATAAGGCAACAATAAAGTTTGCTGCATTGAATCTTACTTTCATGAACAGTTTCTCTATGCCATGCAATGCTGTTTGATAGCATTTTACCCACAGTAGAACTTTTTCAAAATTGAAGTTAATCCTCTCAAATTCTGCTGCTGCTTTATCAGTGAAGTTTACAGAATATTCTAAATCCTTTGTTGTCACTTCAACAGTCTGCCAGGAGTAGATTATATCTCAAAAACATTTTTCTTTGCTCACCCATAAGAAGCAACTCCTCATCCATTCAGGTTTAATCATAAGATTATAGCAATCCAGTTCCATCTTCAGGCTCCACTTCTAATTCTAGTTCTCTTGCCATTCTACCACATCTCCAATTACTTCCAATATTGAAGTTTTGAACCCCTCAAAGTCATCCATCAGGTTTGGAATCAACTTCTTCCAAATTCCTATTCATGTTGATATTTTGACCTTTTCCCATGAATCAAAAATGTTCTTAATGGCATCTAGAATAGTGAATCCTTTCTAGAAGGTTTTCAATTTACTTTGCCCAGATCCATCAGAGGAATCACTATCATGGCGCTAGAGCCTTACAAAATGTATTTCTTAAGTAATAAGACTTGAAAATTGAAATTACTTCTTGATCTATGGACTGCAGAATGAATGTTGTATTAGCAGGCATGAAAATAACACCAACCTCATTGTTTATCTCCATTGGAGCTCTAGGGTGACCAGGCGCACTCTCAACCAGCAGCCAGTTTTGAAAGAAATCTTTCTTTCTGGACAGTAGTTCTCAACAGTGGGCTTACAATATTTAGTAAACCATGTCGTAAGCAGGTGTGTTGTCATCCAAGCTTTGTTGTTCCATTTATAGAGCACAAGCAGAGTAGATTTAGCATAATTCTTAAAAACCTTAGGATTTTCAGAATGGTCAGTGAGCCCTGGCTTCAACTTAGTCACCAGCTGCATTAGCCCCTAACAACAGAGTCAGCCTGTCCTTTGAAGCTTTGAAGGCAGACATTGACTTCTCCTCTCTAACTCGGAAAGTCCTATATGGCATCTTCTTCCAATAGGAGGCTGTTTCATCTGCATTAGAAAATTGTTGTTTAGTGCAGCTACCTTCATTAATTATCTGAGCTGGATCTTCTGGATAACTTGCTGCAGCTTCTATATCAGCTCTTGCTGCTTCACTTTTCACTCTTCTGTAATGGAGGTGGCTTCTTTCCTTAAACCTCATGAACCAACCAACTTTTTTTTAAATTTTCTTCCAGAGATATTTTAATAAAAATTGGCCATTTCCAAGAAACACCCACTGCATGCCCATCAATAAAGGAGAACCATAACAAAATAGAAAATTTACCATATGGCTATGATTTAAAGAAAAAAAAAACGGGCAGACACTCAAGCACTAAGTCCAATGTTAAAGTCATATTCCTTTTTATGGGCTATGATTAGGATTCTGAATATTTACCGAAATAAAACAATACAAATGCTGGACTACTTAGGTCAAAGGACCTCTCATAGAAGCATATCTGTCCTTAAAGGCATTCCAGTTGAGACTCAATTTTAAGAATAAGGCATAACAAATGAACAGAAGACATACCAGGTGAAAGAGGGATTCTTCAATTCCCAACATACTCTACACCTGATAAAACAAATCTAGACTTTTTTTTTTTTCTTTAAACAACTGCCAAGGCTGGAATCAAAGATAAATAGAAGGCACAACAGTTTTGCTCTGGTTTTGTGTTATTTGGATTTTGGGGTTTCTTTGTTTTTGGGTTTTTTTTGTTTTGTTTTTTTTTTGCAAATACAAATTAAACATGAAAAAACTACTTCAAAAGAAATCTAGATCAGTTGCATTCTAGACATTTAAAACCTTTCTCACAATTTAAATGGTAAAAACAGGTTTATAATTGTTTTGTGATCACGTATCAAAAGAAAAAAAAAAAACTCTACTAACACCTTTTATTTTTTTAACCATACCAGCAAGAATCAAAACTGTCAATTTTTCCAATGGCAATTTCTACATACCAGAAGGTAGTCATGACTCTCAAAGAAGAAACAATTTGGATTTTTCCTGCCTTCAAAATGTTTATCAAATCCTGTGTTTCTCATAGGCTTTTGAAACACATAGAAAATAAGAAATATTCCAATGAATGAAACATACCAAATGTCAGTAATAAGCAAGACACATTCCTTTGGGGAAACGGCTGTTAAAAAAAATCCAGTCTGTATATGCAAAAGTAAAGCAAGGAAATTCAGTCTTTTTCTCTTCTTTAAAAATCTGTTTTTCCTAAAATATCATTCCACAAAATTGGAAGTGAAGGACTAAAAGGTGAGGAGAGGGAAGGGCGGGAAAGGGAGCACACATAATTAACACAAAAAGTAAAATTGTAGGGGCGCCTGGGTGGCTCCGTCGTTAAGCGTCTGCCTTTGGCTCAGGTCATGGTCCCAGGGTCCTGGGATTGAGCCCCGCATCGGGCTCCCCGCTCAGCGGGGAAGCCTGCTTCTCCCTCTCCCACTCCCCCTGCTTGTGTTCCCTCTCTGGCTGTCTTTCTCTCTGTCAAATAAATAAAATCTTAAAAAAAAAAAAAAGTAAAATTGTACAAACTTAAGCAGTTTATAATAGACTAGGATCAAACTCCAGGATACCAAAGGCTGGTGTAAGAAATTCACCATTCTGCAGGAGCTAGGAGATTTGTACTGCTGCGTGAAGATCAATTGAAGAGCAATTCACTGCCTTGGAGCAATTCCCCTTCCCTCTCCAAATCCTGGTTTCTGCACCATGCCTCCACGGGGAGGGCCTCTCATTCCACCACCCAGCCCACCTCGAGGGCCTCCAGGTCCCCGCAGGCGGTTATCTCGACGGTCCCCTTCCCGGGCAGCTCGAGTCTTCTTCTCTTCCACATTCAGACAGACCTCACCTCTGAACATGATGGGCCGGTTGCTAAGGACCTTCTGAACAGGCTCAGAATCATCAAACACAACAAAACCAAAACTGGGTAATTTCCCACCGCTGTTAATGCGTAGCTCCACCACATTCCCATAACTTTGAAAAATATCTTTAAGCTCCGATTTGTCCACTTCATGTGGCAGATTGCCAATGAAAAGTTGGTGACTATCAGGGTGTCTCACAATTCTTCGGGGTTCAACATCACTTTGCTCACCAGCCTCACGGATTGGTCTAGGTCTGCTCTGGGACTGTTCTCGCACTCTTTGATCCCTCTGAGGCCTCTGCGGTGGAATATGAGACTCAGGCTTAGACTCTGGACAAGGCTGTGAAGCTGGTACTTTAACAACATGAGGTGGTATCCCAGTAACTGGAACAGCTCCACTGGGTGGAAGGTTCTTACTGGTCACAGATGCCCAAGAAAATGTCCTCAAGTCTTCCTGTACTGTCTGAGCTATGTCCGTAGGTGCTGGGGAAGAACTCTTCTGAGCATCCTCAGGGGCAGTTTCTTCCAATACTGGCTCAGACTTTTCCTCTTGGATTTCAGATACAGGTTCTTGCTCTGGTTCTGGTTCAGGATCTGGCTCCGGTTCAGCAACAGGTTCCTCTAAATGTTCTAAGTCATTGCTGACAGTCTGATCATAGAAAGTTCCAGAGTCATCAGGTACCACCTCAGGTGTCTGCTGTCTTTCTTCAGGTTCCTCTACCTCTTCCTCAGATTCCTCCTGAGGCTCAGTGACAAAGCCACCAAAGACCTCATCTTGGTATCTGAAGATATCATTGTGAACGTAGAACTTATTTGCAACAGAGCCCTCAGGAGCAAGGACAAATGTCTGCATGACTCTCCTCAAAGCCTGGTTGTTATTAGAGAGCAACCCCATCACCTGGACCACTACACCATCATTCAGAGCGGCATAAGCATCAACATGGCGAATCTTAGTGTGACAATTGGTAAAGTTTTGTGACATCACTTTCCTATGGATCTCTTTCTGTCCATAGGCCGCATCTGCTGGCTTTCCATTTGAATCCAATCCCCCATGGACATAAGAAGAGTTCTTTCCATAAAATCTGTGTAGCCTGTCTGGGGCCTGGTTCAGCAGTGTGTAATACTGTCTCACAAATTCCCGCCTGACCAGCAGGGGACTAGGCTTCTCCATAACCATTGCTTTGGTCAATTCAACCTGCGCGGCTGAGCGGGAGAGGAACAAGCTTTGCTCCACAGTACGGCAGAAAGCAAAATCCCCTCACGCAACTGCGTCCGCCCCAACCAACTTTTCTTCAGTTTCCTCACCTCTCCCAGCCTTCACAGAACTGAAGAGAGTGAGGGCTTTGATCTGGATCAGGCTTTAGCTTAGGGGAATGTTGTGCCTGGTTTAATCTTCTGTTTAGACCACTAAAACTTTTTCATATCAGCAATAAAGCTGTTTCTCTTTCTTATCATTCACTGTGTTCACTGGAGTATTACCTTTCTCCTTCAAGGACCCTTCCTCTGCATTCACAACCTAGCTAACTGGGTGGTGCAAGAGGCCTAGCCTTCGGCTTATCTTGGCTTTTGACCTGTCTTCCTTGCTAAGCTTAATCATTTCTAGTTTTTGGTTTAAAGTGAGAGATGTTACGGTCTTTCTTTCATTTGAATACTTAGAGGCCATTGTAGGGTTATTAGTTGGCCTATTTCAATATTGTTGTGTCTTGGGGATGAGGGAGGCCCTAGGAGAAGGAGACTGATGGGGGGAGGGGTGGTCCATAGAGCAGTCGGAAATATACAAGTATCTATTAAGTTTACCATCTTTGGGGCGCGTGGGTGGCTCAGTTGGTTAAGTGTCTGACTCTTGGTTTTGGCTCAGGTCATGATCTCAGGGTCATGAGATCGAGACATGCATTGGGCCTCCTTAGAATTCTCTCTCCCCCTCTCCCTCTGCCCCTCCCTACCAGCTCACGTGTGTGCACATGATCTCTCTCTCTAAAAAAAAAAAAGTTCACCATCTCATATGGGCATGGTTCATGGTACCCCAAAATTATAATAGTAACATCAAAGGTCACTGATCACAGATCACCATAACAAATATAATAATAATGAAAAAGTTAGAAATATTGTAAGAATTAAAAAAATGTGACTCAGAGACACGGGGTTGCCATAAACCTTCAATTTATAAAAAAAAAGGCAGTATCTGTAAAGAATAAAGTGAAGCACAGTAAAATAATGTATGCCTGTATAGGGAAGGAGAAGAAACAGACTAACTCCCACTTCCTTATTTGTACATGGTCCCCCTGTATTTTTGATTCTCACGTAGAAAAGACAGTTGAACTAAAGAATCAAACCTATGATTTGCAACTTAGTGAGACTTTAGGACTTCTAATTGCTTTCAAGTGACCACACTTATGGGGTGGATTTTCTTTTTCTTTTTTTTTTTTAAGATTTTATTTATTTATTAGAGAGAGAGAGAATGAGAGAGAGTGCATGAGAGGGAGGGGGGTCAGAGGGAGAAGCAGACTCCCCGCTGAGCAGGGAGCCCCATGTGGGACTCGATCCCGTTACTCCAGGATCGTGACCTGAGCCGAAGGCAGTCGCTTAACCAACTGAGCCACCCAGGCGCCCCATGGGGTGGATTTTCATCCAGGTGCCTGGGAAGAACTAGGCCACTGCCAAATTTGTGAGAATGGTGGTCAAAAAAATAAACTTACTTTGCAATTGCTCTCTCTGAGTCATATCTGTCACCCAGGAAAACCATTAAGATAGGCTGCATCATATGGATCCTGTTGTATGTCTAAATACCTATTATTTTAACCATGTTTTAATAATATAGTATATTTATGATTGCCTAATGTGTTCCCTAATTATCCCATGAGCACTGTTTTCTATTCCTGGCTTTATTACTTCTCTGTGTAGACAAACTGAAGTGATATTCAAGTCCTTTACATTTTAACAATGTCCTTCAACCAATGACCATTAGTTTCTTTGTCATCTATTTGTCTTCCTATCCATTTCTTTCTTCCTATTATCCACTTGTGTTTTGAATGGTGATTTTGTTTTTTTAAACTTCACAATCACTACTTAAGCTTTCATTACACACTTACACTGCCTTACCTTGAATTAATTTATTCAACTGCTCTCCAGTGAAACACCTGCTTTTATTTAGCACTTTTATTTATTTAGAGATCAACACCCCTGCTTCTTGAGATCCACCTGATTTAACAGTCACAGGCTAAAATGGAACTGTAAGGTTGGATGTGGAAAATCAGTATCAGCCTCCTATCACCTGCCAGATAAAAATCAAAAGATGCTGGGTGGCTTATTTATTTGTTTATTTATTTAAGAGGCATTCAGAGAGTATTAATTTTTTTTTAATTATAGTTGACACGCAAAGTTACATTAGTTTCACGTGTACAACTTAGTGTTTCAACTTCTCTAGATGTTATGCTGCACTCACCACAAGTGTGGCTGTCATCTATCACCACACAATGCCATCACAACATCATTGATTATATTCCCTATTCTATATTTCTTTTTTTTTTTTTAAGTGGACTCCATGCCCAGCACAGAGCCCAAGGTGGTGCTTGAACTCACGATCCTGAGATCAAGACCTGAGCTGAGATCAAGAGTTGGACACCCAATTGACCGAGCCACCCAGTGCACCCACCTTGCTGTATTTTTAAAATCCACATAGAACAGTCAGGAGCATCCTTAGAAATTTGTTCTTTTTGAGAAAATGCCAGTTCTTCTAGTCCAGGGGTTCGTAAGGACAGTCAGGGGTTTGTGAGCTCAAAATTATTTTCATAATGATACTAAAATATTAGTTGCTTTTGCCATCTCATTCTGTCATTAGTGCAGAGTAGATGACATGTGAAACACCATCACACAAATGGTTAGTGGGATGTATGCTTGTGTTCTCCTGTTTTTAAATGCTCATTTAAAATTTTTAGTTAGGTAAATTTTGATAGATTATAACCACATAAACAAAAGCTTGTTAGGGTCCTTAGACCAAAGAATTTAAGAACCTGCATTCTAAAACTGTTTTTTAAATATTTAATATACAAGTAATTATACAATAAAAGTGGAGTAAAACTGGTCTAAATGAATATATATATTTGTAATTGTTAGGGTTCTAAATGCATATATATATATATATATGTATACACACACATACATATATATAATGGTTACAGTCCTCAGAAATTCTGAGGCTTATATTGTTTTTACTGTCTTATTCATATAGTTTACTATGACAAAAAACATTTGGAAAATCTTAATTTTCTTGATAACCACTTAACCAAAAAGGTCAGAGCTACAGTTTGATGATTTAGTGTCCTGACATAAGTATTTTTGAAGAATTATTGCCTTGCATATTAAGTTAATTGGATATAGATTTACTTTTATTTTTTTTATTTATTTATTTATTTATTTATTTTTTTTTTAAAGATTTTATTTATTTATTTGAGAGAGAGAGAATGAGAGACAGAGAGCATGAGAGGGGGGAGGGTCAGAGGGAGAAGCAGACCCCCCGCTGAGCAGGGAGCCCGATGCGGGACTCGATCCCGGGACTCCAGGATCACGACCTGAGCCGAAGGCAGTGGCTTAACCAACTGAGCCACCCAGGCGCCCGATATAGATTTACTTTTAAATTATGTAGTCCAGTGTCAACATACTTCAATTAAAAATAAGTAACTAAATAAATAATAAATAAATAATGTAGTCCAGGGGAAGCAAACGAAAGGAATAATATTGGATATATAATGTGGTAAATCAGTCATATAAGATAAACTCATCTTTTCTAGTTACTCTGAGAATATTTAGTGGTAAGTATTATCTCTCATTTTTCATTTTTGTAAAAACTCAATGCATTTATTGAAGTGGAGCTTTTCTCTCTTAATCTGTTGTGTAGAAAGCAGTCTGGGGAAAACAAAAAAACACAAAAGCCAAGAACTAGGAATGCCTACAAAGTAGAGGAAGACTGTATCTCTTTTAGACAAGTCAACATTTTTTATTCAAATATTTAAAATTATATGAAATGACAAAAGGAAAAGGTTCTTTTAAGGTTCGTACATTTAGGACAGAAAAAATTAAGGATGGCTAGCCCAGAGGTAGAGAGTGATTTATAAAGAGAAAAGTTAAAACTAAAAATAGTCTTCTCAAGTCTTGCACTATGGAGAATAGGAAGACATCCTGATCAGTGACTGGGGAAACATTAGGTAGTTGAAAGTTTAGAGGTATAATTAGGAAAGTTACACAAAAGGGTTTCTCAGTATTGATTGAGTCACACATGTTATCATTGACAAGGGACAACAAATGAATAATACATTATTTAGATGACAAAGGGGTGTTAATGCCCAGGAAAGGAGCCTTTAAAAAATTTAGTGACTTGGGAAGACTGTCCAAGATTACAATCCCTTGAAAAGAAAAATATTGATAATAAAAACAAATTAAGAAGGAAATATACTCCATCAAGTATGAAAAATTAAAAAAAAAAGGAAGATGAATATCTGGGAGGTAAAAAGTAAACCTCTGATGAAGAATTAATGAAAGGGGACCTCACAATGAAGCTGTGAGACAGTCATAAGCTGTTGGTACTATTTATGCCATTGTTATAAATTACCCCACACCCCTTTTCGTCATTATTTACTTATCTTTCCTGGTTGTTTCTGGCTTCAGTACAGTTAGTTATTATATATTCCTTTGTCTAGTGTTCTGATTTTTTTTAAGCCTTTGACCTCCTACTTTTTCCTTATCTACATTATTAAGGGAGAAGAAATGTGACTGACACTTAAAAGGTCTCATCTATGCCCTAGAAACTATAATGAGTACTTTGTATAATATGATTTAATCTTCACAAAAATTTGTGAGATACATAGAATTATCTTTATTTTCCAGATGATAAATCGCAAGCATGATTTGCCAAAGATTATACAGCTAGGGAATGACCAAGCTCAGTTAGCATTCTTTCCACTACACTATAGTGATTTCAAAAGTAATTGCTAATCATAATTATGAATATGGGACACTCTGGAATCATTAAAGAAAGATTAAGTACTACTCAGTGTATAATATTAGTTTAATTTCAGAAGCAACTGAAATAACTCTTTTCTTTAACAATTAACCCACTTGATTTTATTGTATCACTGGTGGTAGAAATAACATAAAATGCTTACGGGCACATACAGAAGCACATTCCTCCTGTCGGCTGATGGAAACAGGAGGGGATTCCTGGAAAATTTTGTGGGTGTCTCTCTCTCTGGCAAAGAATGTCAGGCCGAGTCTCCAGGTCTGTTATGGAGGGAACGCTCTTATTTTCCTTCTGTTTTGCAGTCTCTGCTTAGAGACATAGTGCTCTCCGGCTTCCTCCCGGCTGCCAACTCCGTAGATTGTTGGCTTTCACTCACTTATGCCCTGAGAAGTCTTTTACAGAAATAGCACAGCGGATTACAGATCTGCTTTCTCTTACTGCTCAAATGCACCAGTATTTCTTAGCCCTTGGTACACAAGCCAATTTTGTTAAAAAGGTTTTTGTTCCCCGAGGAATTGTTAAACAATATGTCTGTGTCACAATTATTTTAAACAGTGGAGTTCATATGAAACATCTCTGCCATGACGACTTGCATATATTGGGCAGCCAGTGCATTATAAATTGAATAAAAAGCAATTCCATTCAAAGCCATAGAGGGGTTGTGATTCAAGCCAAAAAGAACAGCAAACCTGGTGCACAGTGGAAACAGCTTTAAAATATGCAAATTACCAGGCTTTACATAAGATAAAATGAATCAAAATCTCCAGTGTTTAGCATAAGAACTCAGTTTTTCAATGGCTCCCCTAAGCCCCGCGATGTAGAGAGTGAGCTGTTTCTGGGGGTCCCGGGGAGGACCGGAGAAACCTCCCTCAGGGCTAGAGAGCTGTGCAATGAGGCTGGGAAGCTGGGGAGGAGACAGACTGGGGAGGGCTTCCTACACAAGGGTAAGAGTTTATACTAATCTAGCAGTCAGTAGGGAGATATTTGATTTGTGCTTTTAAAAGACCACTCTTGGGGCACCTAGGTGGCTCAGTCGGTTGAGCGTCTGCCTTCGGCTGGGGTCATGATCTCAGGGTCCTGGGATGGAGTCCTGCGTTGGGCTCCCTGCTTGCTAGGGAATCTGCCTCTCCCTCTCCCTCTGCCTCTTCCCTCTGTTCCTGTTCTCTCTCTCAATCTGTCAAATAAATGAATGAAATCTTAAAAAAAAAAAAAAAAAAAAAAGGCCACTCTGGAGTGTGGTGCATATACTGATGGTGGCAAGAGTAGAGTCAGGGAGCCAGCTTAGAGGTGATTTTGTTGGTCCAGATGAAGAGAATGACAGTCACTTTGATTAGCAGAGTGCCGGTGGTGTGGGGAATGGGGGTAAATAAAGGGATTTGTGAGATATTTGAAAGATAGAATTTAATGACTTATTACATAGGTGGGATGAGGGAATAGGAAGCATAGGCTACTTTTCCAATCCTAACAGATAGCATAATTCATAGTCTATTAACAATTTCAGGACTGAAAACTTACGTATTTTGAAAATTAGATAAATACTGTTAGAACTTAAGGGCACCTGGGTGACTCACTGGGTTGAGCATCGACTCTTGGTTTTGGCTCAGGTCATGATCTCAGGGTGGTGAGGCTGAACCCCACATCAAACCCCTGCTTGAGATTCTCTCTCCTTCTCCCTCTGCCCCTCCCTGCTCCTGTGCTATCTCTAAATTTAAGAAAAAAATAGTGCTAGAACTTAATTAGTGCTCCAAACTAGAGAAAGGGGAGGATATGTTCCATTTTTAATTATCTAAAAAACTTTTCTGCAATTTTATGCATAGTACAACCAGTCTTACTGTTGATATCCCTTATAGACCATTATTTCTAAGCTTAATCTCTCATATTACAATTTTGGTTTGTTTAATTTTCTCCTGCTTTTGTACACAGAGCAGTTAGTTAGCATCCTTGACTTTGGACATATCATTATGCGTCGCCACCATGATTCATTCACAGATTATCAATGACACCAAAGGCTATACTGTGGGGAACTATAGATGTTGCCTTGAAGACTCCAATTATAAAATTTTAGGGTTATGTCCCAGAAAATCCCAACTTTCAATCAATAATCCATTTAGAATGTTTTCGTTTGCTCATTATTGAAAACTTTCATATTCTGGCTTCTTTTTATACAATATAATAGTAAGAGAAGGAGTTTCTTAGGCTTTCCATTTCTCCGAAAGTTCATAAAAAGGTAATTCATAAAAGAAGAACAACTTAGTGCTAATGTGTTTAAAAAATAGCTGAACCTGATATATAACAAAAGGATAATGCTGCATGTGAAACATTTAGCACAGGATCCATACAATTAAAAGCAAAGTACACCGATTGACTTATTTCGCTGCATAGTATTCCATTGTGTATATATATAAAAAAATATATATATATCACATCTTAAGTCAATTAGAGAAAGACAAGTAGCATATGATCTCACTGTTATGAGGAATTTGAGAAACAAGACAGAGGATCATAGGGGAAGGGAGGGTAAAATGAAACAAGACGAAACCAGAGATGGAGACAAGCCATAAGAGACTCTTAATCTCAGGAAACAAACTGAGGGTTGCTGGAGTGGAGGGGGGTGGGAGGGATGGGGTGGCTGGGTGATAAACACTGGGGAGGGTATGTGCTATGGTGAGCGCTGTGAATTGTGTAAGACTAATGAATCACAGACCTGTACCCCTGAAACAAATAATACATTATATATTAATAAAAAAATCTTACTTTAAAAACTAAAAAAAAGCAAAGTACACTATTCATACTAAGTCTAAGAATTCTTAGCTATAATAGATATTTCTTCTTTAAATGATGGTAAATGGTGAAAATCAATTCTTTAATATCCTCAATTTAGTCCCATAGTTTCTGGTTTTTCACCTAGATTACAGAAAGGAATCTATTACTAAAATCATTAAAACATAAATATCCCAATCTTGGGCAAAATAATAGAAACACATATGCTACATAGTTGTTAATAATTTACCACAAATCTAAACTTATTAGTTATTCCTTAGTTTGCCAGATGCATTATTTATGGGGTCTTTCCCTGTTGGTGGACTACAGCTGTCATATTAATTTTTAATCAAATTGTGAAATTTTATAAGTAATTCTTAATGCCAGGTGAATAAAAAGAGAAAGATCTCTGGAAACAGTATTACAATGTATCCTATTTCTAGAAACACATTTACCACTCATTCTAAATATCAAATATCAGAATGATTTTAAGGAGGATAGTTAGGACACATCACACATCCATTTTCTCTAAGTAAATTTAGAGCTTATTTGTGCCTGTGAAGTCCTACATTTTCTGCCTTTAAAGAAGCAGCATGGAACTGAATATTTATGATCCTGACACTGCCCCTTTTTTGTTTTCCTCAGGGATTTTACCCAGCCCAATGGAGAAAATGAGAACCGACATTCTCTGCAATCTGCCAAATGCTAAAACTATTTTCCCGCAAATACAGTAAAAAATTATCTTAGCATTAAAATGCATAAATTGGAGAGGTCATGAAAGAAAAATTCAGAAGCTTTAAGGAATTATTAACAGAGCTAACTCTCCATTCACCTAAAAGCATACACATGCTCACATATAGATCGCCTTATCAAATATGGTGCAGATGGAAATTTTAGGTACATGTTCTCTGGAGTTGAATATTATTGTGTGTGTATGTGTGTGTGTGCGTGTGTGTGGTTTATTTTTTGTCAGACTAAAACCAAAAATCTGTGAAATATAGATCCTTTAAAAGGAGTTTGTGTATCAGCATATTCTATGACTTGGTAGGAAAAAATTACATTTATACGTTGGGTTAGAATCAACAACACTGGCTTTGAGGTTAGGGTTTGTCATTTATTTACTGGTATCAAGAATTTGGATTGGTCAGCAGACATTTCAGAGGCTTGGCCTCTACCTGGAAAATGAAGATACTTTTTTTTTCTCTTTTTACTTGTTTTTATTTTTAAATTTTAAAAAATATTTAATTTTTTTTTATGTTCACTAGCCACTCTATAGTACATCATTAGTTTTTGGTGTAGTGTTCAGTGATTCATTAGTTGCGTATAACACCCAGTGCTCATCACAGCATGTGCCCTCCTTAATACCCATCACCCTGTTACCCCCACCCCCCACCTACCTCCCCTCTGAAACCCTCAGTTTGTTTCCCAGGCCCATAGTCTCTCATGATTCATCTCCCTCTCTGATTTCTCCCCCTTCGGAATTCCCTCCCTTCCCCTATAGTCCCCCATGCTATTGCTTATGTTCCACATATGAATGAAACCATATGATAATTATTTTTCTCTGCTTGACTTACTTCACTTAGCATAATCCCCTCCAGTTCCATTCATGTCGATGCAAATGGTGGGTATTCATCATTTCTGATGGCTGAATAATATTCCATTGTATATATGAACCACATCTTCCTTGTCCATTCATCTGTTGAAGGGCATCTTGGCTCCTTCCACAGTTTGGCTATTGTGGACATTACTGCTATGCCCCTTCTTTTCACTACGTCTATCTTTGGGGTAAATACCTAGTAGTGCAATTGTTAGGATATAGGGTAGCTCTATTCTTAACATCTTGAGGAACCTCCATACTATTTTCCAGAGTGGCTGTACCAGCTTGCATTCCCACCAACAGTGTAAGAGGGGTCCCTTTTCTCCACATCCTCACCAACATTTGTTGATTCTTGTTTTGTTAATTTTGGTGTAAGGTGGTATCTCATTGTGGTTTTAATTTGTATTTCTCTGATGGCTAGTGATGTTGAGCATTTTTTCATGTGTCTGTTAGCCATTTGGATGTCTTCGGAGAAGTACCTGTTCATGTCTTCTGCCCATTTTTGACTGGGTTATTTGTTTTCTGAGTGTTGAGTTTGAGAAGTTATTTATAGATCTTGGATACCAGCCCTTTATCTGTACTGTCATTTGCAAATATCTTCTCCCATTCTGTGGGTTGCCTCTTAGTTTTGTTGACTGTTTCCTTTGCTGTGCTGAAGTTTTTATCTTGATCAAGTCCCAAATGTTCATTTTTGCTTTTGTTTCACTTGCCTTTGGAAATGTGTCTTTGAAGAAGTTACTGTGGCTGATGTCGAAGAGGTTACTGCCTATGTTTTCCTCTAGGATTTTTATGGATTCCTGTCTCACATTGAGGTCTTTCATCCATTTTGAGTTTATCTTTGTGTATGGTGTAAGGGAATGGTCCAGTTTCATTCTTCTATATGTAGCTGTCCAATGGAAAATGAGGATTCTGATATTGCCTGCACCACACAGTTGTAATAATCAGGTGAACATGTGACAATGTGAAGTTCGTGTAAGGAATTGTGTATTATTGTGTTTTTATTATGTGTGTGAGCCTAAATTTGAAACACAAAAGAACATTATCTTGTCCAGAGAGGTGTGAGGCCCAGGAACGAAATATAGATGATCTAAAGTGCATTGAAAATGTAAATATGATTGGATCTTTTGAAGAAAAAGCTCATTCCTAGAGGAGCATAGAAACTCAAAGGACAAGGCATAACAATGGGTTCTGTTCCTGTATTCAGGAATAGGTATGATTCAGCCACTTAGTACTTTGATGTACAGGTTTTAATACAGTTAAAAATGAAATAAATGTTTATAGTGTTTACCTCTAGTTTTCTCACTGTTTTTTCTACAAAAATTTGCTTGTACATACTATTTCATCAAAATAATCATATAGATAACTTGCATTCTTGCCTTTACGATTGACAAATATGTGGCCAGAATGTCCTTATTGAATATTTATTCCCTTGGAGAAAAAAGATAGTATTACAGAAGAAAGCTCCTGAGGACCAGAGTAACACTTAATCTCCACAGATTTATTTTTAAATGCAGTGGTCTAATTATTTTGAATATTAATCAAGTTCCTAACACAGACATTGAGTTAGATTACTCTCAAGTAGTCTCTTTGGTAAAACCTAAGCAAGATATTGTTATGTTTAATATCTAACCCACGGATGGCAAAGAGCATCTCCAGCCTCAGAAGGACAGGCTACCTGTTGACTGCTTACACCTCTAACTGGCCTAGAAGACAAGCAGATGGGGAACTATAAGGCTGGAAATAGATCTCCCTCTGCCGTACCCCCCCAAATCCTTTAATGTGCTATGAAAGAAGCTGGTTCAGTTTTTTTGTTTGTTTGTTTTTGTTTTTCTAAGTTGCCTAGCTAAATTATAGAAAGGATTAGTTTTTATTTAGTTCTAGACTCAAAAAGACAATTCACTCTGGCCTAGTATTTTAAAATATGGAGAAGTGATGGGTGGATGAAAAGTTTATAAAGGAGTTAGTTTGGGAACATACAAGAAAGTGGATGAGAAGAAAGATGTTCCAGTCCCTTCTTCAGGGACAGCACACTTGAGAGTGAAAGACTATGGTTTTATTTTGGTTACTCTGCTAATCCATTCCGGCTTAGTCTTTTTCTTGTTGCCTTTGCATATCACAGGAATAGATCTTACTATATGCATGAGTGAACAGATAAATGGATAAAGAGGCTGGTATGGGACAAATTTTCCATAGATCTGTCCCAAGAGATGTATTGGCCTAGGCTATCATTTTAGCAATCAAGACATCTATAATTGAGTAGAGATGTCAATGAAAAATAAATGACCAAATGACAAAAATTGGTCATATTTTACACTAATCAACAAGATTTCCTAAATTACTTTGCTTTAGTATTTCATTATCCAGGTTTCTAAAAACTGTACCTGTACTAGTCTTTGGCTTCCATTTCTGCCCTTCCGCACTTCTCCCCTTTTCTATTTATGGTAATTTTCCCACAGTATTTTTACCTGTACATCTGAAACTTTTGAGAACTCCATTATTGGACTGCTTAACATGTTCAAAACAGTATCTTAAGTGCTATAGGAACTAAACATTTAGTTGTACATGGAACACATGCACAGGTAACTACAATATCAATGAAGAAGTATGAGTTTAGTCATTTTGTCTTTGAACAAAAATGAATTAACCCCAACCTAGAATGAACAAGAAGTCTCATAGAGTAATTGGCATGTTAACAGTAAATGAAAAAAAAAAAGGATAGGGCTGGGAAATGAGAAGTTTGAAGAATAAGAACATTTTAGGTGGGAGAAGCAGCATAAGCAAAGGCATAGAAGGTGGAAAATGAAAATTGTGTGCCTGGAATAAAAAGTAGCTGAGTGCACCTGAAACTTAGAACACTCACAAGATTGACAAAGCAGGCTGGAGACTTTTTCTGGAAAGACTAAACACCAGTTGAAAAATTCAGACAGTATTTGATAGATAACAGGATGCTACTGAATGGTTTGAATCAGAGGGTGACATGATGAAAAAGCAAATACATTGACAGTGAGAAGGATGGGCATTTGGATTTTTTCCAGTTTTGGGCTAGTATGAATAAAGCTATTATGATCATTCATGTACAAGTTTTTGTGTGAACGTAAGTTTTCATTTCCCTGGGACAAATGCCCTTGAGTCCGCTTGCCAGAGCGATATGATAAATGCATGTTTAATTTTGTAAGAAGTGCCAAATTATTTTCCAGAGGGGTCGTACCATTTTTCATTCCCACCAGCAATGTATGAGTCATCCAATGTCTCTACATTCTCACCAGCACTTCATACTATCACTATTTTTTAAAAATATTTTTTATTTTAACAACTTTGAAACATGTTATAACATTTTTGATGCCGATAAATATAAACTTATAATTTTTAACAACTGTGTCATATTCCATTTTATGTGGGAACCAAAATTTCTTCAATCAATTTCAAATTGATGGAAATTAAGGCTTTTTTTCACGATTATTAACAACAGTCCAATAAGCTTACATCTACCTGTACTTATCTGATTATCCCACTGATTAAATTCTTAGGAGATGGAAGGTTGGTATATTCTTTTTTAAGGCTTTTGACACACCAGCATTTGACTTGGGAGTTAGAGGCTTGGGTTTGGATATTGATTCTATCATTCATAACTATTTGATTTTAAACATGCTGTTTAATCTTTCTGGATTTCAGTTACTTCATATATAAAAAGGGGATATTATTTTGCTTGTTTATCTCTTAAGATTATTGTAAGTACTAGTTAGAATATTTTATAGAATGCAACACTCAAGAATCTTACATATACTCATTAGGGGCGCCTGGGTTGCTCAAGCAGTTAAACGTCTGACTCTTGATTTCGGCTCAGGTCATGATCTCAGGGTTGTAAGACTGAGCCCTTTGTGGGGCTCTGAGTTCAGCAGGGAGTCTGATTCTCTCCCTCTCTCTCTCTCCCACTACCCTTCCCCCAACTCACATATTCTCTCTCTAAAGTAAATAAATCTTAAAAAAAAAAAGTCTTACATATGCTCATTAAACACAAGGTCTTCCTAGATTTAAGTTTGCACAATACTTTGAATATAGTAAAGTACACTGATAGATTTTATTTCATGCATCATCTCTGACTAGTTTTTGGAGTAATAGTTTTTTGAGAAAAATCCTGGACTTAGCAGGAAAAATGCCCAATTTGTTATACCAGCAGTGGATTCTTCATAGCTGGGGTGGGTAGAAGAGGACAGAGAATCACCAGTCTTAAGTGAGGTATATCATTTAATAAATATGATAATTAAATATATAATCAAGCTTAAACCATCTTCCTTATCCATAATACATGCAGAAAAACATGCAGAGCTGTGTTGTACTTGGAAAATATACTTTTTACCAAAGGTGATGCTGGTGTCAGAAGATGCAAAATTTTCTGTCTTAAATTGAGGCAGTGTTTGATTGGCCAAGTATAAGGAAGTTACAGAAATTCAGAGACTGAGAACATTTTACATCTTGTTAAGAATTTAAAATATGGTGGGGTGGCCTGGGTGGCTCAGTCAGTTAATCATCCAACTCTTGATTTTGGCTCAGGTCATGATCTCAGGGTCATGGAATCGAGCCCTGTGGGTGACCCCATGCTAGAGGGGAGTCTGCTCTCCTCTGTCCATCCCCCACCCCCACTCTCACTCTCTCACAAATAAATAAAATCTTTAAAAAAAGAATTTAACTTTGATTGACATCAGAGAAAGACATGTATCATATGATCTCACTGATAAGAGGAATTCTTAATCTCAGGAAACAAACTGAGGGTTGCTGGAGTGGTGGGGGGTGGGAGGGATGGGGTGGCTGGGTGATAGACATTGGGGAGGGTATGTGCTATGGTGAGCGCTGTGAATTGTGTAAGACTGTTGAATCACAGACCTGTACCTCTGAAACAAATAATATATTATATGTTAAAAAAAAAGAAGAAGATAGCAGGAAAGGAAAAATGAAGGGGGGGAAATTGGAGGGGGAGATGAACCATGAGAAACTATGGACTCTGAGAAACAAACTGAGGGTTCTAGAGGGGAGGGGGTTGGGGGATGGGTTAGCCTGGTGATGGGTATTAAGGAGGGCACGTTCTGCATGGAGCACTGGGTGTTATACGCAAACAATGAATCATGGAACACTACATCAAAAACTAATGATGTAATGTATGGTGATTAACATAACATAATAAAATAAAATTAAAAAAAGAAAGAGACAATACCTGTTTGATTGTATAATTTGGGGTAAATTAGTTGATAATTAAATTACATTACTTTTTCATTTTATAAAAGAAGAAAAGAATTTAAAATATGATAAATATTTAAAGGCCATTCCTCAGCAAGGTCTAATTAACGTACATATGAAATATGTTGTCCATTTTTTAAAAAGATTTATTTATTTGAGAGAGAGAAAGAGTGAGTAAATGAGGGGAAGGGCAGAGGGAGACTCCCCACTGAGCACAGAGCCTTATGCAGGGCTGAATCTCACAACCCATGAGATCATGACCTGAGTCAAACCAAGAGCCACCTGCTTAACCCTTAACTGACTGAGCCACCCAGGTGACCCTATTTTTTTTAAGTAGGCTCCACGCCCAGCATGGAGTCCAACATGGGGCTTAAACTAACGACCCTGAGATCAAGACCTGAGCTGAATTCAAGAGTCGGACACTTAACCGACTGAGCCACGCAGGTGCCCCTGTTGTCCATTTTCACTATTAGCACATTATTATCATTTTTAGTGGGCTCAGGTTTCAGTCTTGAAACTACCAGGAACCAGTCATGTGGGTCTCACTGTCACTGGTGTTGACACGACTCCATTGGGCAATGCAAACATGAGTGAGCCAAAGTCATCAAAAGGAACAGCCTTGCCCTGTGTTCAGTCTCCACTTTATCCTCCTTCCCCAAATGCCTCTTGTGCTCTTCCCCATTTAATTTCTATTATTTAAAAAGTCCATCCAATTTTTTCTTACTTTTCCATGACCTAATTTCTCTCCCTTAAGGACCCTGGTATGTTTTACTTATTTAGCACTTATTTAATCAGATATTTTTGGATCATCTAATTTATTGTATTATTATTTAACATTTCACACAGGACCTTTTTTTTTTTTTTAAATATATATGATCAAGTCTGAAGGCTCTTAAGAGCAAAAACTGGTTTACAATTGATTGTGTTCCCCAACATCTAAGGTTAGGCCTGTTAGAGTGGCTGCTGAATAGATGATAATCGAATAAATAAATAATGTATAGAAAACTGTGCATATGAAATAATGAATGAATGGACTAGTTGGAAGTCTGGGAACTAGAAATACAAGACTGTCATACTACAAAATACCTGATGATTGATATAATAAACTGCTTTCTGTTTATGTATAAAAAGGTTCTCAACCTAATTTTAAAGGTTTTGATCTTGTTTTCTGTGTTGTCAGGATACTGAAATAGCTAATAACTGAGGGGATAGAGGTGTGTCTTCACTCTAGCAATTTTTGTAAAGAACAGACAGCTCCTTATCTGTACTTTTTTTTTTTTTTAAGTAGGCTCCATGCCCAGTAGGGAGCCCAATGTGGGGCTTGAACTCACAACCCTGAGATCAAGACCTGAGCTGAGATCAAGAGTCAAACACTTAACTGACTGAGCCACCCAAGTGCCCCTACCTATCTGTTCTCTTTAGATTCATCTAAAGTTGGATGAACTGGATTTGCAAAGCTGGGGCTAAGTTGAATGATTTCTATTTCTGGCAGATGAGTGAATCCATGAGTTTGGGAATGAGCCATCCTCTGGAGGTCACAAGAATGGTCTCTGTAATGCCTACAGTTTACACTGCTCACACAAAAGAAAGTCAACCCCTGCTTCTCCCTATTTGCTTTTAGAATAAAGAATACTACTCCCAGTTAACTGGAAGTTTTTGTGAAAAATCATCCAATCTGCTTGGTTGTGGCCAGTGTTTCACTAAGTGCTTCATTCTGTTTGATTTACATGTTACTGGCTCAGCAGCTAACTAGATTCTTAACAAACAGAACTAGACTGTGACCCTTTCCCTTTCTATTTCTGACTGTAATATCTTTGGCTGTAAGTTGTTATATATTGTACAGATATGATCAATTGACAAGTAATAAGAGCTGTATCTTTTCTAGTAAATCTGTGAGATTACTTTTTCATGGATTTCCAATAAAAAACCATAAATACAAATCCTTTTTTAAGGGTCCAGGTAAAAAGTGTTTGTAATTAAAAGAGTTAAAAGAATTATTATATATACTTTGACACATTGATTTAAACAAATAAAATAGTCATATTGGATGTGAACATTTTCAATTGCCAAAATATTTTAATATTGCCTTACAGTGACATGATGAACCATTTTTCATCATCAAGTAAAGCATTTTTCATCATGCATGTAAAAGTGATTCGATGTTTATTGCCTGCTCTGAACATCTAAGGCTCTGCCTAGTACTGTGTATTGGATCATAGGTCATTATGATCCAAGAAACAAAAATTTCATTTTGAGGATAAGGCAGACACTACAGCTTCTCATTTGGAGCTGTGTTTCTTTGGCTCTGAAGATATTTGGCTGGATTGGGTCTCTGTCTTTGGCCAGAATGTCTCATACACTCCCAAATATCTAATGGAAGCTGAGCTAATGAGAGAAATAAGCATAGGAAACAGGTTCATAAACTTGTTTCACATTTTGGGAAACAAATTTTCTCTTTGAGCTTCGTTTTCCTCATCTGTAGAATGGGTTACAAACACCTTTCTTACAGGTAGATGTATTGTCAAAATTAAAGGCAATATAATGAATATAAACCCCACTGTATAGGAGGGGTTCAGATTTTTTTCTCCAAATTTCTTTCTCTCAACTTATGGGGAACATATTCAGGCAGGTTACCAAACTAAAATCTCTATTTGCAGAACTTCATGGACTTGACCAGGCTAAGATTGCTTTAAATGTCACAGTCACAAAACCATCAATAAAGGCCTTCCCAGGTGGGGAGAAGGTACTGTCCCATTTCACTTCTACTAGCACTTCCCAGCTATATTAGCCCACAATAGGGTAGCCAGATTTATCAAATAAAAATACAGAGTACAGGGGCACCTGGGTGGCTCAGTCGTTAGGCGTCTGCCTTCCACTCAGGTCATGATCCCGGGGTCCTGGGATCGAGCCCGCATCGGGCTCCCTGCTCGGCGGGAAGCCTGCTTCTCCCTCTCCCACCCCCCCCCTGCTTGTGTTCCCTCTCTCTCCGTGTCTCTCTCTGTCAAATAAATAAATAAAAAATCTTAAAAAAATACAGAATACATACAATATTTGGAACATAGTTATACTAAAAAATTACTTGTTTCTCTAAAATTCAAATTTTACTGAGTATCCTGTATTTTATCCAAAAACTCTAGCCCAAATACTTTTGTACATTTTCTACTAGACGTATTTTAATTTTTGAGCTTATCCTTGATTTCATTATTCCATTTAGTGTCACTTTGATTTTTTGATATTAAATTTCATTGGTTTATTATACATGATATACCACTTTTCTATTAAGGATTTGCCACGCAAAAAATTTGATGAACTATCTTTTTAAGAAATGCTAATGTTAAAAAAAAAGAAATGCTAATGTTATCATTCTTATAAAACTGCATTTAAGTGATCTAAAATAAGACCTCAATTTATTTTTTTCATTATTTTAAATCATAAAACAATAAATCTGCCAGTCAATATCCTACATACTATCTGTTATTGTTTTATCTACCTACCTAGGTTATTATCTGTCTGGTTATGAATTCTATATTCTGTCTACCCAATGTTGGTTGTTATATTGTGTCTCCTCCCTTTTTCCTTTATCTTCCCTTTCTCACTCAAACTTTATTTTGTTTGTTCTGAGAGTTTTAATTTTGTGAAATTGAATGATTTGTCCCATCTTTTTTCTCCAGGCCATAAACAGACGTGGAAGTTCTACTTAAGAAATATATTGATGTTGAAGGAAGACATATGCCTCAGAGTTGCGTGGGTCCAGTGTTTCTCTGTGGTAAATTGGGGGTACTGAATCTGAAAGACACAGGGAGACTCAGAAGTTCTGGGTGTTCCAGAGTTTTTTGCAATGATGACTTGATACTCTGAATTTCACTCTTCTCAGCCTTGATATAGGAATAATAATATAACCACAAACAATGCTCTAAAGAATAAAATGATAGTCATGAAAATGATTTATAAACTATAAAGTATTATACCAATATTAGATATTAATTTTACTATGTTAACTTATAATTTTTTATTTACAGAACATTGTTCAGATCTTATCTTACAGATACATATACTTTCATATATATGTATATGCATTTATTATATGTACTAATTATCATTTACCTTAAGATACTGGTTTTATATATCTTCACTATTTGTTTTTAATTCATCATGAATAAAGTGATATAAAACATATGTCACATGAGTTCTTTTTCCATCCATTAAATTGATAAAATCTTATTTTCAGGAGAAAATGAAATAACAAAGAGAAGAATACTACAGAGAATCCTAGATACTTCAAGAACACTGTGTACTCTTTCAGCAGAACAAAGAACAAACCAAGTAAGTTTTCATTATTTACCAGGCATTAACAATTGATTAATTCTGCTTGATTACCTGTCATTACCCTTCCTGAGTTATATTGGTAGAGGGCAAGCCTCCACATAGAACCTGGAAAAAGGGCACCCAAGGGTCTCTTCAATCAGAAGAGATGTGCTGTTGAGGTATGAGTGAAGCTGCAGTTTCTGCTAATAGAATCTGTTTCTGTGTCTACATGCTCAGGGCCTCCATCATTCTGCTGTTGACTCTGATGCAAAAGAGCCAAGCCCTGGCTGATTATAATTCTGTAGTGAAATGCAATACTCATCTCAAATTTTTGTCTCAACTGATTACTGTTTTGTAACCCTTGCATTCTGCAGGGAATCATGCATTTCAATCCACGCTAGGCATAAAATATCTGTTTTGACAGTCTTTGATTGTACTTAAATAGTACAGATTTTAAATAATCAAAGAAGGCTTATATAATAAAGTTTGAGGTCTCAGAAGTGCTTCCTGTCAGTAAGGATGAGAAGGAAAGGGAAGGTTTTTTAAAAATAGGATCATGGGATTATAGAAGTAGAAGATATGGCAATTATCTAGACTCAAGGACTTCATTTACAGATGGCAAAAGGGAAACACAGAGAAGGTGCATGAAGCTAAATGGCTTGTCTAAATTCACACAGTTGGTTAAAAACTGTGATTTTGGGGCACCTGGGTGGCCCAGATTAAGCATTAGACTCTCAGTTTACCCACAGGTCATGGCTCAGGGTTGTGAGATTGAGCCTTACCAAAGGCTCTGCGCTCAGCAGGGAGTCTGCTTGAGATTCTCTCCCTCCCTCTCCTTTTGCCCCTCCCCTGGTCATGTGTGCACTCTCACTCTCTCTCTCAAATAAATAAATTAATTTAAAAAAAATCCTGTGAATTAGATTTCTTAATCCTAATGAATTTTTCTCTCCACAACTTTTTTTTTAAGATTTTTTTTTTTATTTATTTGAGAGAGAGAGCTAGAGAGCAAGAGAGAGAGCTCAAGTGAGCATGAGCGGGGGAGGAGGGGAGCTAAGGGAGGGGGAGAAGCAGACTCCTCTGAGCAGGGAGCCAGATGTGAGGCTCATTCCCAGGACCCCGGGATCATGACCTGAGCCAAAGGCAGACATTTAACCGATTGAGCCACCCAGGTATCTTCTCCACAACTTTTAAACCTTTTAAATTTCTTTCTCTTTTTCTTTCTTTCTTTCTTTCTTTCATTACTATAATTTATATATATGTGTATATATATATAATATATTTTATTATCTTATTAGCTTAACATGGTGTAGGTTTGGAGTCAGATTGTCTGTGTTCAATTTTTGACTCTGTCATTTATTACATGTGGAATCTTAGGTAGGATGTGAAGCTTCTCTATGATTCAGGTTTTTCATTTATAAAATGTAGATAATAATACTATTCATTTCATAAGGATATTGAAGATTAAAAGAGGAAAGTATTAAAACATATGTAAAGATGCTTCCCTCAGCCTGGCTCAAAAATGTTTGTCATCATGATTGTTAATCTATTTTAATTAATGTAGATTTTAAGAACTGAATAAAGTTAAAGTGTGCTACATGATTCTTTAATATCAAATACCATAATGATTAAAAAGTCTTTTCCTGTGTCTACATGCTTGAGCCTCTTTCATTCTGTTTTTGACCCTGTTGTAAAAGAGCCTAGCCGTGGCTGATTACAATTCTGCAGTGAAATGCATTTACTCATGTGTTATATGGTTATAATTATAACCATAGTTATAATGAGAAAATGAAATTAGATAAGAATTATCAGAATTCTGCTCTAAAGATCTTTGTACAGAATAAAAATGAGAAAAAAAAGTAATCAGAGATACCTATGTTTAAGGGAAAACCTGGGGGATAAATGAAATTATTGGGAGAAGATAAGGGACACATATGTATTTTTTTTAGGAGAAATGGTATAAAATATTCAAATAGATTTGAATCCTGCATCTACCACTTAAAAAATGTATAATCTTGGGCAAATTCCTTAACCTTCTGTGTTGGTGTTCTTTTCCCCCCTAGCTTTTCAAGGTATTATAGATGAGTAAAATTTGTACATGTTTAAGGTGTACAACGTAGTGATTTGATATTTGTATACACTGGAAAATAATCACTACAAGCAAGCTAGTTAGCACATCCATCACCTCACAGAGTTCCCATATTTTGTTTCATTCTGTTTTGGTTTTGGCGGTGAGAATACTTCAGATCTACTGTCTTAGCAAATTTTACATCACACCATATTATTAACTATTCTGCGTTGGAATGTTCTTATCTGTACCACATAGGATAGTTGTCAAGATGAAATAGGGTGACATATATAAACCATGCAGAGTAGATAATAAAGATGGGGGCAATAATAGGTTGATTAATAGAGGTGGAATAATTACAGGTCAGCATCTAATGGCAGAGAAAAAAGTGACATACTCACAGAGATAATATCTAGAAAAATATATAATGTTTTAGAAGCATTATGTGCTTCAACACTTTAGACCAGGAACTGGCAAACTCTACCCTGCAGGCCACCTGCTCCCTATGATGAAAAATTTAGAATGGTTTTTACATTTTTAAATGGTTGAAAAAAGCCCTAAAAGATGAATAAGATGAATAATATTTCCTGACATGTGAAATTGTACGAAATTCAAATTTCAGTATCCATAACTAAGGTTTAATTGAAACACAGCCATGCTCATTAATTTCATATTGTCTATGGCTTTGTTCATGATACAATGAGAAAGTCCAGTAGTTGTAACATAGCATATTTGGTCCACAAAGCCTACAATATTTACTGTCTGGCCTTTTACTGAAAACATTTGCTGGCCCCTGTTTTAGACCATTAAATTATCTCTGAGAGAATATATTCCCATCAAATCCAGGACCAGAAACCCTTCTCAGAAACTAAGTCAGTTGTCTGACAAGTAGAGAAGGGATGTCACAGATGAGCATATCAGAAGACAGGAGAGCCTTCCAATGTCCACAAATAAACTGAAACAGATTAAGAAAAAGTTGAGGACAGTCATTTATCCATGTGGCTGCTCCCAATCTATGGAAAAGAAGATGGTGGGATAAAAATGGTCATTATGAAAGAAAGGAGATGCTTTGAAAGAAAAAGTTAACAAATGGGAAAAAGAAGAATTTTTTTTTTTCTCAGAAAGGAAATATCCCTCTGTCTGCACTATATCCGATAGTTTAGGTTATTGTAGATCCTCTACGTTGGAGGTTGGTCTACCCTGGAAAACAATCGATCACAGCTAGTGCCAAATTGCCCTGTAGTTCCTGGCCCCAGACAAAACAGGAAACTCTGCCTGAGGTTCTAGCATTATGACATTAAAAATGTCTATGTGAAGGTTTGGCTGTGTTCAGGAAGATAAAATATTCCTGTCTCTCTTCTATGTTCTTTAGCTGTTTTTTTTTTTTTTTTTAGATTTTATTCATTTATTTGAGAGAGAGAGAGAGAGTGAGAGAGCACATGAGTGAGGGGGGTGGGGCGAAAGGCAGAGGGAGAGGGAGAAGCAGACTCCCTACTGAGCAGGGACCCCGATGTGGGACTCGATCCCAGGATCCTGAGATCATGACTGAGCCAAAGGCGGACACTTAACTGACTAAGCCACCCAGGCACCCCATTCTTTGGCTGTTCTAATAATTAAATGGACATACGACAGATTAACAGGAGAAAAAAAAAATTACAATTTTGTATGGATGGGAACACCAAAGATATGAAGTTCCCTGACAGTCAGGCAATTGAGGTTTATAGGAGAAGGACATAGGGATCTAGGACTTCAAAAGGGAGGGAGACAATTTACAGGAAGATGGGAGGATCAAAAGTTTGGCGAACAAATGTTTGCCATGCAGGTAAGCCTTTCTGGTGTAAAAAGTTATCTCTGGTATTAGCTCTCTTCCTGGTACAGATCCTCTACCTAAATTCTTTTAGGCAGTTAAAGGAGAAGTAAAACAAACAAACAAATAAACAAAATCTTCCTGTGTCTGTTGGGTCTTGATTACCATTGCGTCAAAATAATCCACCTGTGGCATGTTTTGGGGTCACATATTCTATCCCCTCTCAGTGGCACTAAACAAAAAAATTCAGTTGAATCAGAGATAAACATGCCAATAAGACTGCAAATGGCCATGCGTCACTGTCTCTTCTATATACCTTGTTCTATAACAGTTCCCCAAATGCTCTTTGAATTTTCCCTTTCCCACACATTTGCTCCAGATGTTTTTGCAATCAGAATTTTCATCCTTTTCTGTAGAAATCTCATCTATCTTTCAAAACCCTATTGATTTCCTCCTTTTTGAGAAAATTCTCCTTGTACTGCTAGTTAGAATCATTCTCTCCCTCTTCTGTCTTTCCATAATTCTTTAGATCCACTTCTATTTCACTCTTCATTCTTCACGTTTAGGTTGCTTCTGTGCATGACTGTAACCATTACTGGACCATAAACTCCTTAAGGATAAAACCGTGATCTGCTGTTTGCTGCCCCACATCCTCAAGCCCAGTATTTTGAGCGTGATGGAGGCACAATGAATAGGTATGAAAGTGAATTGCTAAAGGCATTTCTCCCCCTTTTCCCATTTACCTTTTTCCAAGGTGGAGATGTCTTTAAAAAAAGAAAGTGGTAGGGAAAGTAATGAGTGCTATTAAAAATCAAGTAGTGTTGAATGGAGTCAGAGGTCAACATAATCACATATTAAAATAGTGTACAATTAACCCCAAATAATTCTTAATGTGTATGGGGTAATTAACACACATTGAACTAGTCATTAAACATGAGTATAGAAAAATGTTCTCTACTGAATAGCTGATCAGTTTCTTAGAGCCCGTAAACTCAGAGACTTTTTTTTAGTTATTTGTAAGAAAAATCAGGTTTTTCAGGGATAGAACACTTAATTAGCTAGAGCAGGTGATTAACTCCAAGAAAATAAGTTGATCCTGTGAGCCTAACCAAAGCTTGTACAGATTATACTTAGCCTTTCAGGTCTTTAATTGAACTTTGAAGTAGAAAAAGAACAGGACTGGCCAGAAAAGCAAAAACATTGCATTTGGCATCATCAATAGTACCTTATAAATCTCATCTCTTTAAACTCAGAAACCTTAGAGGACCCCCAAATTGCTTTCTATCTTTTAGCTTCAAAACGAAGGGTCACATTTGAGAGCCCATTTTTGATGCAAGCAGATCTTTATGACTAAATTTCAAGCAGTTGCTCAGATAGAAATCACTCAGGAGAAAGCAGAACGCTACTGAAGTTATAAAAAAGAAATGTGTGTGGATGTGTGAAATGAAGTAGACAGCCACCTCATCTGTCAGTTTCAGTCTGAGAGGTGCCCAACAATTTTATGAGTCATATGGAGAATAGTGCCCATTAGGATAATATATGAGTAACCTACATTTCTAAGGGCATATTTTGTGTTTTATATAATAAGGCAGAACCAAGTAGGAAATTATTTGCTCAGTTTGCCTGAGACCAAAATACAGTAGGATTCATTTACCTGAGAGATGGCAATGTTAGCCTGAGAGAGTGGTACCCATTTGGCTCTGGGAAAGAGAGCTGTCAGAGACACTTGTAGCTACACCCTTCGAGCAACAAATATTTATTACCATGACCATTTTGTGTTGCTTCATGAATTTTTTTTCTTAGCAGTACAAGTGAGAAGGGAGAAGTCATTTTTTCCTCTCTCAAAGAGAGAAGCAAATAATTTAAAATGAGCCTGGAAAAAAGTCTTCCAATTGTAAAGGAATTAAAGTTGGTCATGTCCTTTTCAGTCTTTCTTCCCATTTTATAAATGTCCTTGTATTCTTTTGTTAATTACTTGATTATAAAGTCTTTTCAAAAATCAAATACTTTACATGGCTAAGTAGTAAAGCTTAATTTAAAAGCATCAGACCATGACATAATTTTAACTTAAAATGAGCCTCCCAGGCTAAGCAAATTATACTTTTTTTCTGGGTCACAAACTATCGTATACTTTCATATTTAAAAACATTACTTCAGGCAACATCTGAAATTCTTTCATTTTCTCTCTCTTTCTCATAGCTATGTATCTAACTTCAGATTTTAAACTTTGCTCTTAAGAAATCCAATTTGAGGATGCTCTTTCTACTATCTGTATGTACGTGCCTCAAGGGTTCAGAGATGATATGAAGCACTAAATATTGAGAAACCACAGCTGGAGAAGTCTTCCCTCAGGGCACAGTGACTCTTTATTCATATCTGTCTCTGCCCAATTCCAAGCATGGTGCCTTGTACATAATGCCAACCCAGTAAATATGTGTTGAATAAAAAAATAGTAATTGGGGTGTATGCCATTTATTAGCTGTGTGGCCTTAGGGCATACACTTAACCTCTTTGGAATTCAATTTTGATTTGTATTTTTTAATCCATAAAATGATGATGTTTGGATTACATGCACTATTAAATTCCTCTAAGTTCCAACACTCTAAAATCCCATAATAACTTGGCCATAACAAAAAGAAATGATGCTGAAGTGGCAAAACCAAACAAAAGCCTCAACTAGAAGGTTTCTTTAACGATTACATCTAGTCTCCCCAAGCACTAGTATATATACTCCTGGACCTTGGTGGACCACCACTCTAGTGAGCCCTCCATTCATGTAATTAGAGGAAAAATTCATATATTCAGATATCTTGAGATAGATTATCTTTGGTAATTCGTGAAATGAACATTTTGATTCATTTCAATAGGGAAAGTACCATCTTGGCAGATAAAGGTATTACTGTTCAGGTTAGCCTTAAATAACAGTCAAGAAATGAATAGACCTTTCCAACATGAATTTTTGTGTTTGCTAAATTACACTGAACTAAATTCCACATAAAATCAGGCAGCGTGCTTCTGGTATCTACTTCCAGTCAACAACACTAATGTCCATAATGTTTGGGGTTTTGTTGTTGTCATTTATGTTTGTTTAGACTTCCTTGTCATCGGTTAAAGGCATGAAATAAGTCGTATTACATTTTGCCTTCACATGGATATTTTGAAATTAATTAAAATAACATGATTGAAACAAGAATAACAATTAAAACCATCATTTTTTTTTACTTCTTCCTCTCTGTGATGCTAAGCATAATAGATACTACCTGTAATTCCTGGGCTAACCCTGAAAGGTAGGATAATTCTTCTTCCCATTTATTATAAAACTTTGAGTTTTCGAGAGCTTTGTCCATTCATAATCATACAATCAGTGTATTCTGGAGTCATGATTCGAACCAGGTCTGTCTGTAGGGCTCTAAACTCAGTATACATTGCAACTTTATTAAAATGAAAATATTGTACTTTTTCACTACTTTCAGGAACTTTAGTATTTGGGGGACGGCTGACAGATGCCTTGCTTACTTCTGAGAACTCCATGGACAACTGGAGTTTAGGTTTGCCAACTAAGGGTTTAGAATTGTTGCCAACTAAGGGTTTAGAATTGGTGCCACACTTCTCAGAGGCTAAAGCGAGCAGCCAGAATTATAAAATTGTTTTGAAATCTTTATCTTTCCAATTATTTCACTATAAAGTAAAGGAAAAGCTAAGCTCATTGCTGTGAGCCACATTTATAAAGCCACAGAGGTATAATGAAATAGAGGAAAGAAATCAGTGGCCACAATTTTTAGCCTTGGGCTCGTGACACATAACTATCCCACACAATTTATACATAGCTGGGTGTTAATGGTCTCAAATTAATGCCAGGTAATCCAATCCCCAAATGACAGATTTTGAAGTTAGTATCTCAAAACATCTTAACCTTCAATATCTGTATTATAGAACTAAAGTTATACGATAAAACTGGTTTCCCCTCAAAAGATTTTAGTGTTTAATGCCACCACTTTCTGGGCTCGAGAGTTCTCAGGTTCGGTGACTCAGTCCTGTGTCGGCTGACCTTCAACCTTCTTAGCCACCCTGAACTTATAATCACCATAGTGTCTACTGTGCAAAACCTCTCATCTTGGAAACACCGTGGCTACACTTCCTGTGTCTTGTTTTCACTTCTTTTTAATCGCGTAGTGAACGTCTTGAAGCAGGGCCATATGTGAGGAAGGAGACAGCTTTTGAGTGGGAGCTTTTTTCTGTTATGTTAGATGGGAAGTTATACTAATATCAAAAGAGAGAAGAGAGGTTTTTATGGCTGAGAGAGGGCAATAGATTGTGAAAGCTAATTTGAAGTACTGCTGCTGATTAGGAACAAAATAAACCAAGCAGGACAGATATACTCTTTTCATTAGGTACTGGGGCTCTGTCAGAGAGTGAGTGCACCCAAAGTCTCCTTATAATAATTATGAGAGGACCGTGATTTTGTTCTCAGCTTTTAAGCTAAGCCTCTTCATGGCCTAAATCCATGCTGGCTTGATCTTTCTCTTTTCAGGACTCCCAGCTACGATACTCACAAATTATGTGGCTTCTCTCTTCAGTGTTCTCGAAAACTATTTGAGACTTCAATGTTGTAAGTGTCTCTCATTAGAGGGTTAGCTACACATATAAGATTTATATAATCTTTACCATTTTGAATTTAGTTCTTGGATTGTTGAGAACTGTCATTTTCAATTCATTTTTTTCAGACAGAATTCATTCAATTCCATTTCATTCACATTTCTGGTAGAGGATATTAGTACTATGAAACATATCAATGGCAACAATATTCAAGAACAATATATTTTTTTCTCATATCTTTTCTTTCCTGGTTTCTAGATAGTGAATTAATCTTACAAACTCAACCTAAACTCTCCAAATACTATTTTATTGACCAAAGACACATTGGGGCAGAATAATCTATAGTTAAGTCTTGGGCAAGAAGGAAGGCTGTCACCAATAAGATTTCAATCTTTGAGGCATTTTGGTATTTAATGAAGCAATTGTGATTTCATGGCGGGGTGGGGGGATGAATGGTTCTTACCACATTAATTCTCCACTGGTGGAATAATTAGGAGGGGATTTCCTAAGGAGCGAGAGACAGTGCTTCCTGAAGGAGTTAGGAAATCCCCCAAGGGATAACCAGGACGAGAGTAAGAGCATACCTGACAAATTAGGCCAAAATAAGGATTTGCAGATTCTTGCTAATGGCTCACATAAGCAGCTCTGGTAAGCAGAATGTGGTAAGTGTGCTCCTCAAAGATTCCCACGTCCTGGTGTCCTGGTTATTCAATCAAATGCTAATGGAGGTACTACTGTGAAGGGACTTTGCAGGTGGAATTAGTGTTACTAAATCAGTTGATCTAGAAATAACGAGATTATCCTAGAAGAACTGGGTGGGCCCCAGGTGATCATATGAGCTCTTCAAAGCAGAAGGGTCAGTGAGAGAAATGCTATGGAAGAGGAAGCAGGAGAAAAACAAGTGTGTAAAGGACTCGACCCACTGTTGCTGGCTTTGAAGCTGCAGGAAGTCGGCCCCCAGCCAAGGAATGTGGATTGCCTCTAAACCCTGAGAATGGCCCTCTGTTAATAGCCAGCAAGGACCAGATACCTCAGTATCTTGAACTATAGGTACTGCAGCTACATGGAACTGAGCTCGGCCAACGACCTGAGTGAGCTTGAAGCTGGGTCATCCCCAGATACCCTAGAAAGGAATACCGCCCTGCCATCATCAAGACCAGCTGTGCCTGGACTTCTGATCTACAGACTGTGAGGTCATAGACCGGTGTACTAAGCTGCTAAATTTGTGATTGTTACAGGAGCAACGTAACATGAATACAGTGACTGACACGGGCTTTCTCACAGTGTTTCCCTTGGCTCTGTTTCCTAAATAAACTGAAAGATTTGCGGCAGGGAGATCCTAACACAGGCAATAGAGCTACAAGAAGAAGGGTGCGGGGCTCCGTTAACTTCAGGCTGCGACAACACACCTGGAGGGGAAAACAAAACACACAAAAGCTCACCCAAGCTGTGAATTCCCGTAATATTCTAACCTTCTTCCATTGTTCCTTTTCTACTTCCTATTGGTAGCTCTAACTCGAATCCAACATAGATCCTCTAAGATTCTCTCCACTTGAAGTGATGCAGGAGGGATGGTGTGGGCATAATGGCGAGAGACTAGAAAGGGATTATCAGGATTTGGGGAATAAGGCTTGAACTCCACGCTCACAGCAACTGGACTCATCACCACCTCTCTCCCCCTGCCCCTGTCCAGGCTTAACCTGGTGAGGATAGCTTTGGAAATGAAGCAGGATGTTTGGACTGGAGGGACCACTAGTTGTTTACTTTTTCTCTACTACATTCAAGATGTACTTCCAGAGTACAGTGGGGGGGTCACTAGAAGGCAAGGGTTTCTTACACAGTTCCTGCTGGAGTCCACAAGAGCTGCAAATACTAATTGGTCTCAACCAGTGCTTCTCAAGTTTTGAAGCGCATGTGGATTGTGACTCCATTTCAATATCCAAACAATGTTTTATGTGAATGCAAAGGAAGGTTATATTTGCACACATAAAGATTCAGAAACACATCATTCATTCACCATGTACTCTAAAACAAAAAATATTGAGGAAGTGTTGCAGTCAAATAATAAATGTGCCAGAATAAAGAGCTTAGAAGAAAAGGAAGCAGTAGTGAGCAATAAACACCTACAACTTACAGTTAAGTTTAATTATAGCTGATTTTGTACATGTAAGCTTAATGTGTTAAGAATGATTTCTAAAATAAAAGTCATAATGTAAAATGATTTAATAAAAACATACATCTAAAATTCCAGTTATTAAAATAAAAATCAAAACTTGAATTATGGGAAGGGGGCAGTAATTAAGAATTTGTGCTTAAATTCTTATAGCCTGGGAGATGAAAGGGTGTGGGTAACATTTAATTCCTTACACTTATAGGGAAAATATCTTTTTAACTGTCCATGAAAAAATATAAAATCATTAATAGTAGAGAAATAGCAACTTTTAAATCACATGAAAATAATGATGTTCATTTATTCATTCTTTCATTCATTTATACAATAAAAACTTATTGAGTACCCTGCATTCCATGTGCTATATCTTATAGTAAGGAAAGTAGACATGGCCCCTATCTTCACAGAAGTTACTGTCTAATATGAACGAAGGCATGAATTAGTAGTTGATTTGGGTTATTGTTGGTTGCATTAGTCGGGTGCTAAAAAGATAAAAATAAGCTCAGAAAGAATTGGCCAGTTGGTATGTAGGATGAAAAATAACTGAGAGTTTAAGTTTGGACACTTGTGAGCTAGAACTCCACCACTTATGAGATAAAGTTGTGAAGGTCTTTGAGGTGATAGTCTTGCAACAAGTATGAACTCAAGTGTATGTCTGTCACACCCACTGTCAACATCTGAGACTCAGAGCACTGTTCCAGTTAAGGTGTGGTACCCAATTCCTTTCAGTTAGACAAAATGTCTCTCCTGCCTAGACTGGATAGTCTAATATATCCCAGTTATGAGGGAGAGAAAGAGACAAAAGACCTGGGGGTGTAAGAAAGCAAAAGTAGCAAGTAGAAGTATATCTAGAAAAGAAATGCAGTTTTTGAAGAAGCTAAGTTGTTGAGAGAATTGGACTGTCAAGTGGAACATCAGCAGAGATTGAAAGGGACAATGACAGTCTGCTTTAAATAAAGCAGTATGGCTGGACAGGCAGTGGGCATGTTCTGCAGTGCACACTCAGAATGAAGCTGAGAATAATATCAACGAAAGAACCTCTCAAAGGATGGAGCCAAGAATTTTGGAAACTATGGAAAAAAGCAAGTTACTTAGCCAGATCCAACTTCATAGAGACAGGGAAGGACAATCCTACAAGTTGCTTAAGAAGGGAACTGGAAATACATGGTAACTAGAAATAATGATTGCTGCATAGGAATGAACACTGTTTCCTCTGCTTTTGAGTGCTCTACCCTTCTCATTCAGATCTTAACTAGAATGTTCTATTCACTAAAAGCAGTTTTCTTCCTACATTTCTTTCTCTTTCTTTTTCTTTCTTTCTTTCTTTCTTTCTTTCTTTCTTTCTTTCTTTCTTTCTTTCTTTCTTTCT
>NW_022589717.1:46806546-46906782 GCF_004348235.1 Phoca vitulina | reverse complement strand
TCTTTCTTTCTTTCTTTCTTTCTTTCTTTCTTTCTTTCTTTCTTTCTCCCTTCCTTCCTTCCTTCCTTCCTTCCTTCCTTCCTTCCTTCCTTCCTTCCTTTCTTTCCTTCCTTCCTTCCTTCCTTTTCCCCTTTCTTTCTTTTTTCTTTAAAGTAGGCTCCATGCAAAACATGGGGCTTGAACTCACAACCCTGAGATCAAGAGTCCCATGTTCTACTGACTGAGCCAGCCAGGTGCCCCAAGATCTTGCATTTCTAACTTGTTCCCAGGTGGTGTTAATGTCGCTGGTTTGGAGACCACACTCTGAGTAGACAGGTTTCAGACTACTCTGGATGCTTCTATTTTTTTTTTTTTTAATTTAAATTCAATTAGCCAACATTTCATTAATTTCAGATGTAGTGTTTAATAATTTATCAGTTGCATATAACACCCAGTGCTCATCACACCATGTGCCCTCTTTAATGCCTGTCACCCAATTACCCCGTTCCCCCACCCACCTCGCCTCCAGCAACCCTCAGTTTGTTTCCTATAGTTAAGAATCTCTCATGGTTTTTCTCCCTGATGACTTCCCATCCAGTTTTCCCTCCCTTCCCTTATGATCTTCTGAGCTGTTTCTTATATTCCACATGTGAGTGAAACCATATGATAATTGTCTTTCTCTGATTGACTTATTTCACTCAACACAATACCCTCCAGTTCCATCATGAACAGATATTTCTCCAAAGAAGACATACAAATGGCCAACAGACACATGAAAAAATGTTCCACATCACTAGGCATCAGGGAAATACAAATCAAAACCACAATGAGATACCACCTCACACCAGTCAGAATGGCTAAAATTAACAAGGCAGGAAACAACAAATGTTGGTGAGGATGTGAAGGGGAATTCTCTTACACTGTGTGTGGGAATGCAAGCTGGTGCAGCCACTCTGGAAAACAGTATGGAGGTTCCTCAAGAAGTTAAAAATAGAGCTACCTTGACCCAGCAATTGCACTACTAGGAATTTACCCCAAATACACAAATGTAAGGATCCGAAGGGTCACCTGCACCCCAATGTTCATAGCAGCAATGTCCACAATAGCCAAACTGTGGATATGTGTCTGTTATACTCTCTCAAGTAACTGGGCATCCTTCTTTACAGCACTTACATAAATTTGTAATTAGACCTTAACTGCATGATTATTTGAGCAACACCTGCTTCTCCACCAGATTCTGAGTTCTTTGACATCAGAGACTGTACTGCTGTTCTTCACCTTGGCCTTCTTATGATGAAGGTGCTCAATAAATATTGGCTCGATCAAAAAATTGATTTCTAGGGATTGTTTGTATTTCTAGGTAAGTCTCAGAAACCCTGGAACTTTTCTGGAGATCAGCAGTTAGTGGCCCTTGAAATCAGTATGAACTGCATGAACTCTTTGGAAGGTGCTATGGTCTGAATGTTTGTGTCCCTCCAAAATTCATATGTTGAAACCTAATGCCCAGTGTGATGATGTAAGGAGGTGGGGTCTTTGGGAGGTGATTAGGTCATAAAGGCAGAGCCCTTATGAATGGAAGTCCTGCCCTTGTAAAAGAGTTCTGAGAAAGCTCCCTCATTCTTCCACCATGTGAGGCAACAGTGAGAAGTCAGCAGTCTGCAAACCAGAAGGGAGTTCTCACCACAACCGACTATGCTGGCACCTGATCTCAGACTTCCGGCCTCCAGAGCTGTGAGAAATAAATTTCTGTTGTTTATAAGCCAGCGGTCTGTGGTGTTTTGTGATAGCCCAAACAGACTAAGACAGAAAGGACATCTTTGCCTATGAGTACTCCATTGTTCCCTTCCTACATACTAAATATATATTAGCATTGTTCTTGTTAGTACTTGGGCACTAAACTGTCACAGTGTCAGCTAGAGTACTTGCTTAAAGCAGCAGTTGGTCTACGAATGCAGCTATGTTCTTACCTTTTATGTTCCTGAAGTTGCTCTGGTTATTTCCAATGTGGTCAATTTACTCACTGTGTTACTTAGGGTTCTTTGGAGAAATGGAACCAACAGGATATGTGTATATTTATGAGAGAGATTTATTTTAAAGCACTGTCTCATACAATTGTGGAGGTCTGGTGAGTCCAAAATCTGATAGGGGAGACAGGTAGGCTAGAGACTCAGAAAAGAGTTGCAGTCAGAATCCAAGGCGGTCTGCTGTCAGGATTCCTTTTGGCTCAGGGAAAGTCAATCTTTATTCAATAAAGGCCTTCAAATGAGTGGCTGAGGCACACCCACATTAGGGAGAATAATCTGCTTTACTCAAAGTCTACTGATTCAAACGTAATCTCATAATCTCATCCAAGAAACATCCCGAGTAGTATTTCACCAAAATATCTGGGCACCACAGCTTAGCCAAACTGACACATAAAATTAACCCCACACTCACCTTTTACATACTTAAGAACGATTCATATCTCCCTAGTAACAATAACTACCTTAATAAACCAGTTACAAAATTTCTAAAGTAGGTCAGTTTAATATTCATTTGTGATGTGAGTTCATTTAGCACTGTTAGTAGGACTTATTTTAAACAGCCAGAGCTGGCTCAGAGGGAAGAGGATAACTTAATTACCTTCTCATTTTAAGTAATATTCATATTTCTTCCTTCCTCTATAGCTCCTTTTAATTTTCTGCTATAATTTATAGCATTATAATTAGGAATTCTGATGGTATACTTGAAGAAAGTGCATGCTTATGGATAAGTGGGGCCATTAATAGACCAGGAATTTTGGGTCCTGTCTGTTTCCTTCACATGACTTTGAAAGGTACAGATGCTCAGCTTTATTACATGAATGATAAGCAGCTGTTTTAACTCAGTCACTGTTAGCCAGAAAAGGCCAGTCAGCTAAGCAAAGCGTTTGAAATAAAGACAAGGGCAATCTGAACTTCTTCACTGAGGACAGCTTTCCCTCTGGTTTGGCGTTTTACTTCCTTGAGGTATGCTCCTCAGGTGACAGCTGTGAAGAGAAATGCTAATGATCACGTAAGGGCAGTAAAATTGACGCCTTTTGCCTCTTGAGGAAAATGAAACAGATGCCTGTGTCTTCTTATGCTTCAGTCCTATGATCTAATTGAAGCTATTGTCCAGGATTAAATCTCGAGTATGCTCTAGTGGGTCTTACTGTCATATGACACTGAGGACAAGAAAGTGATGCCAGTACAGTAGAATGGTGGTTAAGAAAGATGAGAAATGGATCATGCTTCTAATTCTCAAAAATTACGGCTTCATTTTGCTTAGATTTACAACTTTGTGGTCTTGCCTGACCCAACTAAACTTGCTTTTGTTTCCATTTCCAACAAGGAACATATTGCTGCACATTCTTAAATATATTGAGGGGAGGAAGAAAACCAAGGCTGAGGCTCAAGTGGCTGGTGATGAATCGCCCAGCGGTGAAGTACATGGGCTTCATGTCTACGTGGGTCAGGGTTCAGCAGAGAAGCAGAGCCAGTGTAAGATACATAGTAAGAGATGTGCTGCAAGGAGTTGGTTTATGCAATTGTGGGGACTGGTGAAAAAAGTCCCAAATCTGCAGGGCAAGCCATCAGAAAGGGCAGGCTGGAACTCTTGGGGATGAGCCGGAGCTGCTGTTCACAGGTGGAGTTCCTTCTACTCCTCTAGGGAATTCTTAGCTCTGCTATTAATAGCCTTTCAACTGACCAAATCAGGCCTTCCAGATTATCTAGGATTGTCACCCTTACTCAAAGTCAGTTCATTAGGGGCTTGAATCCCATCTCCAAGATACCTTCATGGCCACATCCCAGATGAGTGTTTGATTCAGTAACTGAGGACTGTAGCTTAGCCAGGTTGACAAACCAAAAAAATATCTCAGTGTCCAAAAAGCCTGATCCTTTTCACTGTCTATGAGATATATGTCTCCATGCTCCTTCCTTTGTAAAATGAGTAGGTTATAGTGTCTATGTCATAGGATTTTTGTGTGGATGAGATAGGATTACGTGATCTACATGTATGGTGCACAAAGCAGAGTCTGGCACAAGGTAGCACTCAATAAATATTTGGCATCATTATTATCCGTTAAATAGTTTATACTTTTCCAAGCATTCTCATCTTACACCTTGAATTTCATGGTCAGATCAAGTCTTTAAGCATGAGTTTTCTTTTTTTCTTTTAAAGACGAAAAACTGAAGCAAAGAAAATTTAAATGATTTGTCACGAGCACATCTCTTCTAGGTCATGCAACCCAGGCTAGAAAGCATGTTTCTTCTTGTCCGGTGCTTTTTATAACTGAGATGGCCGTGTCACTGTCAGTGTTTCTGCCGTTACCAACATAATGTTTTTCAGAACTTTAAATCATACACCAAAATAAATGATTATTAGTTACCTATTAGAAAACCCAAGATTTGGCTGGATTCACCCCATCTTTTGGGATTTAAACGCAATTTGATTCAAACACCTATCGATTTATGATGGAAAACTCAGTGGCCCTCCCAATACCATTGGGGATTCCTGAGGAGGGGGCATTCTTAGCTTTGACTTCCACCTTCCCAAGTCCCCTTTCTGCCTAAATTTGAAAAGCATCTCCCTTTCCCTGATGCCTACCAAAACATTTGAGTGTAGCTGGATTTGTTGGATGGTAACAAAGTGGTTTTATACATGGCCACATTTTCCCTTAATCTCATTTCCCGTAGAAATGAATCTGACACTATTCCCTCAGACTCTCCTCTTTCACATATGGCTTTGACTTTCTCTGTTCCCCTCCTCTGCTCGCTTCTCTTGCTGCTAGTCCACACTCCCATACTCCGGTTAATATTTTTGTTGGGTTGTGGCTATGGCTTTGAGTGGGGTGAGGGGGCGAGTTCACCCTTTCCCATCCCTATACTAAGCAAATTGTCACTTGGTGTATTTTCTAAGCAAAGTCCGTTCTCTTCCCAAAGGAACTGAAACAAACCACCACAACAAGAAACCCCTTCTATTCTAATTATAAAGAAACCAAGAGATTAGTTTTCAGACAATGCCTGTGTTAAGGTAAGAATGTTTGTACTATGCCTTTCAAAAGAAAAACAACTCACAAAATTGATTGGTAAAAAATAGCTAACAGCTATAGGCTTATTTTACTTCCTGTTTCAACCCTTCACTGACCTTTAGAAGATGAATTTCTTCTACGCTGTGTAACTGCTGTTCTGTGGAATCATCATTAATTATCAGGAGCTGCAAACAAAACCCGCCATGATGGATTATCTTCAGGCCACAGCATAATTACTGACTCTAATCATGGACAGTTCTGGCATAGAGGTGCCAGATATCAGGACAGTAAGGTTTGTGTGTGTATTTCAAGGAAGTATTATAAAGCTTGAAGCAGAGAAAAGAGAAAGACTATTCATATTAGCGGAGCTCAGTGGCCTTCAGCATATGTTTTTGACTCATGATTAACAATCCACGGTAAAATCAGCAACGGTCACATCTTTCTTTCTTCCTCCCTCTTCTCCTCTTCTTCCTCATTCTTTTTTTCTTCTTTAATAAAAGAAAGTTGTTATAATTTTTTTCACATAATAAACCTTGAAACATATTCTTTGTCCTGTGCTCATACCAGAGCAGAAACAAACAAAAATTATGTTCTCCTTACTTAACTCAGTACTGTATTGTGGATATATCTGCTCTGACAAGCAATTCATGTTGCTAAGTGTGTTTTTCCTCCCTCATGACAGAGTGCAAAGCACATCTGCTCAAGTTTTCAAAAAGCAAAACATCTTGTGCCTCACATATACATTATTTGTTAGTTTTAAGTGAAAGTTTAAAGAATACTTAAGTTCTCAGGTTTGACCTTCGGAGATCTCTTGTTTAAGAAAACTAATAATTCATTGGTCACGTCAGTGGCCCATCTGTATTAAACAACTTAATCAAGTAGTAAGATGTTTGTCTTCATTTTAGAGATAGAATGCCCTTTCTGGGTGCAGAGTGATGCTTAGGAATTGGCAAGCTGTACCTAAGGAAGGAGTGCCTGTGGATCTCATTTGCTCTCTGAATGGCTCATTCATTTCACTAGTATCATTGGTATGGTTATTGTTTACTCAGTTTCCATGAAGTAAAGGACTCAGTGAAATTACATGGCGCATTTTTAATAATGTATGTGCCCTGTCATGTATGTTTTTAACTAATGGGTAACAAATCCACAGTAAAATTAACACTGGTTACAATCTTTCTTTTTTTCCCCCCTCTTTTTCTTCCTCCTCCTCCTTTTTCTCTTTTTTCAATGAAATAATTTCAATTATTTTATCTAATAAAATTTGAAAGCAAATTCTCTGCCCAGTGTGAGAAAAAATGTAGACAATAATGGACTTTTCCAAAAGATTTTTTTTTGCATTCAATTTTTTTATTATGTTATGTTAATCACCATACATTACATCATTAGTTTTTGATGTAGTGTTCCATGATTCATTGTTTGCATATAACACCCAGTGCTCCATTTAGTACGTGCCCTCTTTAATACCCATCACCAGGCTAACCCATCCCTCCACTGCCCTCTGCTCTAGAACCCTCAGTTTGTTTCTCAGAGTCCATAGTCTCTCATGGTTCGTCTCCCCCTCTGATTTCCCCCCCTTCATTTTTCCCTTCCTACTATCTTCTTCTTCTTTTTTTTTTAACATATAATGTATTATTTGTTTCAGAGGTACAGGTCTGTAATTCAACAGTCTTACACAATTCACAGTGCTCCCATAGCACATACCCTCCCCAATGTCTATCACCCAGCCACCCCATCCCTCCCACCCTCCAAAAAAAGATTTTTGGTAAGAATAAATTGTTCAGAAAGTGTGTGTTGAAAAATGGGATTTCCAAGATGTTTTGGAACTCAAACTTGTTTCCAAGGAAATATAATGCTAAAATTATAATGCAGAAGATTTGACCCACATATTTGGGGTGCTATTCTTGAGGCCATCTGTCTTTATACGAAGGAAACAAAACATGTGTGTGTGCTTTGGGGCAGAAGACCCAAGCTGATCCTAATGTCAGCTCTGCCCTTTATGAACTGTGTAATTGTGAACAATTCTCCTACTCAGCCTCACCTATGAAATGAGGATAATAAATATGCTTAATCAAAGGATCAATGTAAGAATTAAGGATTATGTAACATGCTTATGACAGTGCCTGATGGACAGTAGACACTGAATAAATACTCACTCTTAATATTCTGATGAGAATAGCTTAAAGTAAAAAGGGTCATTGAATTTGACGGCTGTGAGACTGACTCTTAAATAAGTAAGTATAAAAAGTCACTGTCTTAAAGACACACAAGTGCACATGTGCGCATGCGTGCGCATACACACACCCCCAACACTATTCACCAACAACAATCCTGAAACCTATCAAGGTAGTTGGAACTAACTAAAAGCTTTTGAAGCTAATGGAAAGAATTTATTTCTGAGAGTATTAAATAAAAGCAAATCAAAATATGTTGACTCATATTGTAAATAATATCAAACAATATAAAAAATCTATGATCTGAAATATACCCATCATAGCATTATGAAAAGCTCTTAAAGTTAGACTGCCTGAATTCAAGCTCTGCCCCTCAGCTGTTTGACTTGGGCAAACTGCTTAGTCTTTCAGTATCTCATTTCCTTCATCTGTAAAATGGGTATAGTTATATCATCTAACGTATAGAGCTGTTATGAGGATTAAATGGCTATTAAAGTGTTTATAACAGTAAAACACTCAATAAGTTGTTCTTATTACTATAATTCTAAATTACTTTTGCTTCACCATCATAGGCCAGAGAAGGAAAACAATGTTGTGATTTTTATTCCCTACTCTCCTTCAGAAACGACATGATTGAAGGGTTTGCTTGTTTTCCTAAAGTAAATGACAGCACTGCCTGACATACTCGGCTGATCAGCAGAGTCAGACAGTGGTGACAGCTCACAGTTGTGGGAAGTTCAGCATGCAGCTCAGAATATTTTATTGCCAGGCTGCCCACAGAATTTCTAAAGTTCAAAATGGATGACACTAGAGACTCTGCAAGGGAAATTTATCCTATAATGCAATATTAGTAGAAAACTTTTTACCTCAATGAAATTTGACCTAAGTAAGAAAAAATATGTAAGATGGTATCTAAAGGAAGAGTTAAATAGAACAGCTGGGGCACCATGGAAAGGATTATGAACTGGAGTTCAGATTGATTTCGGCACAAGAAACAGAACTCTAGGAAGATGTTTTTTTCTGGTTTACTTTCTGTAAGAAGAAAACACGGCTTAAACCTGAAAATTAAACATAATTATATTTACAGTATATTACCACAAAGCTGTGTGTAAGCCAGAATAAAGCAGAGATAAAGCAATCCGAGCAAATGAGCATTTATTTTTGAATTATGTTGTTTTGACTTTTATAGTTTATACTGAACAAAGTCCACCAATCTGAAGAAGGTTAATTTCCCTTGGTTAATTTAAAAATATTTTAGATGAAAATGGTTTAATGATGATCAGAAGCACTAAGCATATAAACATCTGATAAGTGTGTGTGCGTGGGTGCGTGTTAGAAAGAGAGAGAGAGAATGTGTCCCCTTAACATATATAAACTTGTATTTGTGAAACACCACACATTTAACAGGTTTACCATCTTGATAACAGGGCAGTTATGCCTATTTTTTTTAATTATGTTATGTTAATCACCATACATTACATCATTAGTTTTTGATGTAGTGTTCCATGATTCATTGTTTGCGTATAACACCCAGTGCTCCATTCAATACGTGCCCTCTTTAATACCCGTCACCAGGCTAACCCATCCCCCCAACCCCCTCACCTCTAGAACCCTCAGTTTGCCTATTTTTTTTAAAAGATTTTATTTATTTGTTGGAGAGAGCACAAGCAGGGGGAGCAGGAGGCAGAGGGAGCAGGTTCCCTGCTGAGCAGGGAGCCTGATGCAGGGCTTGATCCCAGGACCCCAGGATCATGACTGGAGTCGAAGGCAGTCGCTTAACCAACTGAGCCACCCAGGTGCCCCGACAGTTATGCCTATTAAAACTGTTTGCTAAGTCTCTGCTCTGTGGTTGAAGACAAGGTGCCAAATGCTGTGGATACAATGCCGAATAATGCCCAGTCCTGATCCTCCAAAAACATATAGTCTAGCGAGGAAAAAAGTAGTGAGCAATTACAGATTTGTACAATTGTCAATTGTACAAATTGACAATTGTCACCCTTCTTGACAATCAAAAACCCAAATTATATTCCAGATTGTGAAATTATCTAAATGTTTTATTCAGGACTCTAGAAGTGGAGTAGAAAACAATGGAAGAGGGCAGAGAAGAGAAACCTCCTTTTGTAAAGTGTGTGTCGTTAGGGGGGGTCCACAGAGAGCAAGGTAATTGTCCTAATTTTTCTCTGATACTAGACAAAAGTGCAGAATGGTGAAGTAAGACCATAAAAAAAGGAAGGAACAAAAGGGAGTAAGACCATAAAAACACGAGGAAAATAGACACAGAAAGATAACAGGAAAGTACCATGTCTTAGCAGACAAAGGGCAAGATTAGTTGAAGAAAGTAGTGAGAGGTGGTCAATGCATAAAATTGAAAGCAAGTGGGAGGTGAGAGTTGAGATGGGAAAAAGCCGTTAGATTTGACAGGAAAGAAGTAAATGCTGATCCCTGATGAGCAGGTAGTTTCAGAAGAGTTTAAAAATCAGATGAAAGCTGCCAGGGACTCAGATGAAGTTGATTCAGGGTAGGATTTGGAAGAATGGGTACAGACCAAATATTTGAGAATCTTAGTAACTGAAAGAGAAAGAATTCACGGGAGTTAAAAGGAATGAAAGCTCAATCAAGAAAAAAGTTCATAATTAGGAAACAGGAAATCTTTTCATATTTGAAGGAGGAAGAGATGACACTTGTCGAAAGGAATTGACAGAAATAGTGACTGAAACTGTGGATCGTAATTCTGGAATAAAATGAAAAAGTGATTTAAAATTGAGTCAAATATCCATATTAGAGAATAGGAGACAGCACCCAGAAATTATGAGGAGGGACGTGAAGACATGTTGAAAATAATGGGAATGTAATAATGTCTCTTTCCTCATTAAACCCATGTCCTGAGTGTAGAGTCCATTGTTCTTAACCAAATGTGCACAATCTCTCACATCATCTGTTGCGTGCCTGTGTCCACCGACTTTTCTCGCAGCACTATCCCTCTTGCTCTTTATGCTCTCTTTCAACAATTTGGAAAGGCCATGTTTTTCTTTCCCAGAAAGATTTCTGTTCTTTTGGCCCCAACTAATGCAACACATCCTCCAAGTCTCAGCAAAAAAAAAATTCCATTTTAAGAGACATCTATCTTTCTTATTCTAGCACCCCAGGTTAAGTTCCTCTATTTTACTTTTAACAGGGTCCTACCCTGTTTTATTTAGTTTTTTGTTTTTTAATTTTATTTTATTATGTTATGTTAGTCACCATACATTACATCATTAGTTTTTGATGTAGTGTTCCATGATTCATTGTTTGCATATAACACCCACTGCTCCATGCAATACATGCCCTCCTTAATACCCATCACTACTGGGTATTTACCCCAAAGATACAAATGTAGTGATCCGGAGGGTTATGTGCACCCCAATGTTTATAGCAGCAATGTCCACAATAGCCAAACTATGGAAAGAGCCAAGATGTCCATCAACAGATGAATGGATAAAGATGTGGTATATATATACAATGGAGTATTATGCAGCCATCAAAAGCAATGAGATCTTGCCATTTGCAATGATGTGGATGGAACTAGAGGGTATTATGCTAAGTGAAATAAGTCAATCAGAGAAAGACAAGCATCATATGATCTCACTGATATGAGGAATTTGAGAAACAAGACAGAGGACCATAGTGGAAAGGAGGACTGACGAATCGTTTTGTTTTGTTTTTGAGGAGAGGTTTTGGAGTTATGATTGACCTCCACACTTCTAAAAAGGCCTGGGCATTGACATTGACTATTGCAAAATGCAGATGACAGGGTACAATAGACTTTGGTGACAAAAAAATAATAATCCTCATTCTTAGCTCAAGGGCCTTCTTTAAACATAAACTGGGTGACTTTTCCAATAGTCCTGCGAAATTAGAGAAATGTTTTAAATTCTGCACTTGGTGGATTCTAAGACTCATGACATATTAGCATCTTTGTTTTATAGCTGCTCTGGATCTGGACTAAAGCTGAGTTCTTCTGGAAGTTTCGCATTTATTTCTGCCACTGCCAACCCGAGCCTCCCTGTCTCTGAGGTCTCTAGAGCCATCGTGGTGATGTGAATTCAGAATTGCAAGTCTGTGTGAGTACTCTTTGTGGTTCACGTTCTCAGGAAGTGCTTTTCCTCCCTCTGTTCAGTGACAAGATTGAGACATTCAAATTTAATTCTGTATCTTTCTGAGAGGTAGCTTTATTTCTCATTAACTTTACACTTTGACTTCTGGCTTTGTCTGGGGAGGATAAGGTTTCCTATTAGATCTCCCAAACTTGATTTTTTTTTTTTTTTGGTATAAAATAGTAATGTGCCATAGTCAAGAAGAATTTATAATCTATGGTCTGTTAGATGTGATGGATTAAGGTAGTTTTTTTTTTTTTTCTTTTTGTTCACAAAGGCTACTTGTAAGAAATTAGCTAACCAATTAGAAAGGAGAGTTCTCCTGTATTTATTTACCAGTAGGGAAAAATTATTTTTTGCATCCCTACTATATCCCAGGCACTGTTCTAGACACTGGGGATTAAGAAGTAAACAAACCAGACAAAAATCCCTGCCCTCAGCAAATTTAATTGTAGTTCCTGTGCAATACGGTGATACATGAAGTTGTTTGGCAAATGAATTTCATTTGTGCTGGGGCACCTGGGTGGCTTAGTCAGTTAAATGCCCACTCTTGGTTTTAGCTCAGATCATAATCTCAGGCTCCTGGGATCAGCCCCACATTGGGCTCAGTGCTCAGTGGGGAGTCTTCTTGGGATTCTCTCTCCCTCTGCCTCTCCCTCCCCCTCTGCCCCTCCCCCAACTCTCTCTCTCTCTCTCAAATAAATAAATAAATAAATAAAATCTTTAAAAAAAATTTCAGGGGTGCCTGGGTCGCTCAGTTGGTTAAGCATTTGACTTAAGCTCAGGTCATGATCTCAGGGTCCTGGGATCAAGGCCCACACCAGGCTCCATGCTCAGCAGGGAGTCTGCTTCTCCCTCTGCCCCTCCCACTGCTCATGCTCTTTCTGTCTCTCAAATAAATAAAATAAAATCTTCAAAAAATATTTCATTTGTGCCACTAATTACCAGCATAAATCAATTAATTCCTCATTCTTTCTCTCTCAAATAAATAAATAAAATCTTTAAAATAAAAAAAATAAAAAAAAATCCTATTTCAATATAACTTCTCTTTTGTAGAACTCGTTCCAAGTGTAATTAAGTAAAAATGTGATCCTTTCTTTGATGTCTGTCCTCACTATAGACTCCGTGGGTTCAGGTAATGCCTTCCTTGTTTGGTCCTATATTCCCTGCACCTAAAGCAGGGCTGACGCCTGGAGGGCACTTAATAAATATGGATTAATGAGTGAAGTGCACTTGCTAGAATATTCACCTGAAAATTAACTAAGTTTTTTTTTTTTTTTTTAAAGATTTTATTTATTTATTTGACAGAGAGAGACATAGCGAGAGAGGGAACACAAGCAGGGGGAGTGGGAGAGGGAGAAGCAGGCTCCCCGCAGAGCAGGGAGCCCGATGTGGGACTCGATCCCAGGACCCCGGGATCATGACCTGAGCCGAAGGCAGACGCTTAACCAACTGAGCCACCCAGGTGCCCTTAACTAAGTTTTAATAATAATAACTGACTTTATCAATTTTTATACTTAAAGGTGTCATATATACTAAACTCGGAACTCTTCTGTTTTTCCTTTTTTTCATGAAAAAGTAATTAGTCATATCACAGTTCACATCAAAAATTACAATGCCATGCTTTCTTCTATGCTGTAGTCTTAAAAACACTTTTCAGTTTAATATATTCAATTCTTTAGATGCTATCAGAACTTTTTTGCTTAACATAGTTCATTTTTTATTTTATTTTACATTTTAATGATCATTTCTCATTTCTTTGCTTCATTGTCTCCTTTGGCAATACCATTATTCAAAACCAATTCTCTACATTCTATTCTAAATGTCCATTATTGTCTATGACATTAGCAGACATCTCTTTCCATTCTCTCCACATTATAGGTCTGTACTCAGATTTCTCTTCTCTAACACCCTGGCTGAGTTGAGCCGGGTTTTCAAGGCTAAACAATGATTGAATTTTTATTTGTTCTATTGAGGTTTTAGTTCTTTGAACTTTCTGTTTATCTTGACCTATTCTTGTTTAATAGATGTAATGACCTCTTTGATCTCATTAAAGTTAAGTAAAAATTCTCTATTACTTTTTACTTCATTAAGAAAACATTTTTTGAGGAATAAGATTTTCTTTGGGGCCCTTAGATATCTCTTTTCTTTCTTTAAGCCATAAGTTTTTTGTTTTTGCTTTTAGTAGTGTTATGTAGCTTTTTGCTGTTTGTTTATATATTAATATAATTCAGTTGACATTTTTTTCTCACAGAAAACTCAAGGGAACTGCTGAATAAAGTAGCTCACATGTCTTTCTGAAAGCAGAGCACCTTCCTGGGCCCTGGTGTGTGGGGGAATACCACTCCTAACATTGTTCTCCCTGGTCTGAACACCAGTTGAATATCCCGGACAGATTCAGGAATGAAGACCAAGTAGATTGGACCTCTCTTTATAACATGAAAATTGTTTACTGGCAGGCAAGTTTGAGATATAATCATGGGAATTTTGAGATTTCTATCATAAGCTTTCTTCTTTCTGCCAAATTCCTATACACAGAGGACACTTAACAAAACACGAATGCTCTAGAAATGTTATGATCTCTCTGGCATGTCTTAGGCCACATAATATAATGTATGCCCAAATGCTTTGTACTGAATAAGATCTGTGCCTCGTAAAACACTTTAACTAGAGGCCTTTAACTCACCAAATAAAAAATATAGTTGACTCTTGAACAATGCAGGGATTAGAAGCACCAACCCCCTGCAGTCAAAAATCTGAATATAACTTTTGACTTCCTCAAAACTTTACTAATAGCCTATGGTTGGTGGGAAGTCTTACTGATAACAGAAATAGTCAAGTAACACATATTTTCTATGTCATGTGTATTATATACTGTATTCTTATAATAAAGCAAGCTAGAGAAAAGAAATGTTATTAAAAATATCATAAGAAAGAAAGATACATTTACAGTACTGTACTGTATTTACTGAAAAAGTCCACATATAAGTGAATCCTGCAGTTCAAACTTGTGTTGTGCAGTGGTCAGTTGTACGCACAATATACCCCAATATAAGGTTATCCTGATAATAAGACAATTGCATTGTGTCAAATGTTTCATTTTGTTAACTTGAAAGCATAAATGTTTAGAAATAAGTATTTAATTCATTTAATATATATACATGTATAAATCACTTACATAAAATAGTACTTTAGAAGAATTGCTGTTTCTGATTATCCAGAAAACAGTTTCATAGAAATTCTTCATATACACATTCAACTTCAGATTCTTTATCATCTCTAAGAGCCATTCGTGAGTTTTCTAACAGAAGTAGAACACGTCATCACTGGACAATTAACAGCCATTTTTTTTTTTTTATTGAGACAGTTTTCTTTTTAAAATTCACTCTGTGAGTATCTGTTTCCTCAACATAATCAGTTAGTGGGTGGGACACTCTGAATGTCATCTTTAAAGGTTTTATTTACAATAACATTCAACACTTGGAGTTGAGAAGCTGCACCCCCAGAGATAATGACTATAATCCATGTGAAATTTCTTTACCCCTTCCCTTTTTTAAAACACATTTATTTGGATGACATCTGAGCATCCCAAACTACCATTTATTGAAGTTATTTCAGGTGATTGTGCTTCCTCTGTTTGCTCAAAATAAACTAAATTGAGAATTTGACTTGTAACATAAAATCTTTGTGAAGGTTTGAATACCAGTTAACTCCTCTGTGAAGTTTTTTTTTTTATTGTTGTTGTTGTTGTTGTTTTTGAAAACTATCACCTTATATTAAAGTACAGGGTAAAAATAAATTAAATTGGTATGCCTCAAAAATGGGTGTCAAATTACTCTTAGAAAATTGTCAATCATTAATTTAGAACTTGAAGCTATAATTTTAATCTCCTTCAGCCATCTGAACTAAACTGTGGTTATCAAATGCAAACCTGTGAGATGAAGAGTAAGGGTAAGCTCCAATAACGAACACAAAGTTAATGACTTTGGTAGAGTGTTGGGCAGAAGACTTAGAAGGGAATGACCTAATCCATTGTCAATCATCTACCAGATGACATCCTGAAATAGCCAAGAGCAAAGGCCCAGAATACAAATATCAGCAAAAGACAGCAAGGATATTAGCTAGAGGAGGACAGGGATTTTTGCCTGCTGGGTACACAATGATATTCTCAGTGCCTACCTCTATGCCCCCATGATGATGACTCGGCATGTAGGGTACTGTTCACTGAATGAATAAAGACACATGCTTTAGATAAGTCCTGATTCTTTTTGCACTTAAAATTGTTTTAAATCCTAGTTCTAAAATTGTTTTGAATCCTCGTTTGAATTCTAGTCCTACTTTTACAAATCATGTGACGTTGGGTGAGTTAAACTTTAGTTTTCTCATGTATAAAGTAAAGATTCTAAAGATTCATATTCTTAAATGATTTTATAAAAAATGAATTAATTATCTAACATACATAAATACTATATAGCATTTAGTACCATGAGAATAAACGGTTACTGTGTTCCCAGGAAAAGACTGTTTTGGGGCCATACTAAGTAATCACCAAAATTGGTTTTAAACCCATCCTCAACGATAAATGACAACTTGCTTTAATAACTGAACTTTTGAAGCCCAACCAAGCAGTGATAGCCTTATGATTCTAAACATCAGCAACTAATAACTCAGTAACTCAGCTCCTAAAAGTCACGGGAGCAGCCAGTCTAGCTCCAATAACACAGCTACACAGCTAAATTAGGTCAACCAATCCCTAGACAGGCCCACTTCTAAAAATCCACCAATCCTGGAGCCCCACACTTTCCTAAACCCGGTAAGATGAGCTTTCTACTGTGCTCATAGAGACAGTCTTACATAGTTCTCCCTCACATGGCAAGAAATAAACTCAGCCTTTATTGTTTGTTTCAGATATTGAACGGTGGGTGTTTCCTTGACAAGTGCCTGGCATATGGGAAACATTCAATAAATTTAATAATACTGTTGCTGCTTCTGCTTCTACAGTTATTACTATTAATAATGACATTAATGTTACAGAGTACATTGAGATTGCTCTGCCCTTTTCAGTAATCAGGGAAAAACATTAATTTAAAAAAATAATTAAGAAGTGATCTGGGATTTTTTTGTCAGTCAGTTTGGGAAAACTCTGTTATATAACCCAGAGTTGTAGTGAGAGAAGAGATGCTAAGCATTATTAGATTTCAGGAAAATCATTCAAAATTTTATAGCTAGAAGAACTATGAAGCTCTGGCCAAACCAAATAGGGGTTTGTGAAAAATTAATCTGTAAAATATGAGAAATGATTGACTTTCAACATATTAAAAGAGTGAGCCTAGGCCTGGAAAGGAACACCCCCCCACTTTACTGTGGGGTGGAGAAAGCTTTATATACATCCACTTCAACCCTTTCCTAACCTACCCCAACCCCTCAGCAATAAAATGAAGAGGAATATTAGAAATTCAGGTGACTTTTGCTTTGCACTTTTATTCCAAGTGATACAATAAATGAAGACTCATGAGTCACTTTATAATCAAAACTGGGATTTATCTCCGATCCATTGCCTTTGTATTACCTTTTAGAAAGCATACTGAAAAGCCAGATGTAATTCCTAATTTTGCTCTAACCCTGTGAAGCCCCTCACCAGGCCCTATGTTTTTAAAGCTTGCCTGGCACTTTAGATCTGGGTGGAAGGAGGTGGTGGTTGGCATAAAAAATTGACCCTAGAAACCCAGAGTCTTCCCTGAGGATGTGTTGTGTTGTGGCTAAACAAGGATTAAGTCCTCCTAACTTGGCTCTACCTGGGAAACCTTGGCAAGGTGGGTTTAGAGTGCTGACTTCATCTTTACATGTAATTGTGCTATTAAGAGATCACTCAAAATCCTGATTTTCATTGTCATCCTTCCTTCCAAAGAGACAAATTAACTGGAATTAATTTGAATAAATGCTTATGAAGAATAATTCTTCATTGTAATTTTCAAATGTCAAGATTTGTATTGACTAGAAAAATTCTTTTTCACAAATCTAAAATGACAATTTGAATTTCTAAATATTAACAGTATGTTGTTAAACAATATGATTGATTGAAGCTATCAACATAACATTTCACAGCTTTATTTGAAAAGAAACAATTTTAAGAATTTTTTTATTCCAAAACATAGTTGTTCTGATACTTGAAAGTCTAGATAGAAAAGATGTGTAAAACAAAATGACTTTATTACAAGTGTATTAGTGTATGTGTATTAAAATCAACTATAATATCAATTAAATACTGTATTATATAAAATTAAGTGTAAAGAAGAATTTGTGGGAGCCTGGGTGGCTCAGTCTGTTAAGCGTCTGCCTTTGGCTCAGGTCATGATCCCAGGGTCCTGGGATCAGGCCCCGCATTGGGTTCCCTGCTTAGCAGGGAGTCTACTTCTCCCTCTCCCTCTGCTTGCCTTTCCCCCGGCTTGTGCACTCTCTCTCTCTGTGTCAAATAAATAAATAAAATCTTTTTTTCTTAAAAAAAGAAGAATTTGTAATACTTATCATTGTAGAACACAGAGGCTGATTATAAGGACAATATATAAAAGTCAACCATATTTCCATATAGTAGTAACAAACAGATAGAAAATAAAAAACATTATTAACAATAATGTTAAAATATAATTAAATATCTAGGAATAAGTCTACAAAAGTTGTGAAGCCCTCTCCACTCATAACTATAAAACATTATTGAGAAAAAGCAAAGAAGACATAAATGTGTTCATAGATTGGAGAACCAAACTATGTTCATAGATTCAATATTGTTAAAATCTCAGTTATCCTCAAAACTACCTATAGATTTAATACAATGCCAGAAAGAGCCCTGTCTTTTTTTTATTTTATGGGAAATTAAAAGCTGATTCTAAAATTTATGTGGTAATATAAAATAAAATGGCCATAACAATCTTGAAGAATAAAACAAGGTTGGAGGGCTTACCATAGAAAATATAGAGACTTTCTATAAAGCTATAGTAATTAGACAGTATAGTATTGGAGTAAGAAATATCATTCTAATGGATTCCAATGGGACAGATTAGAGCCAAAAAGTATTCCCATACATATATAGTCACCAAATTTTCAAAAACAGGTGCTACTGCAACTGGATGGGCAAGAGATAACCTTTTCAACAAAGAACCCTGGATTAATTAGATATCTTTTTAGAAAGAAATGAACCTTTATTTCTACTTTCTATCATACACAAAAACTGTTTATGAATAATAGTCCTACCTAAGTGTTAAGGTAAAATAACAAAGTTTCTAGATGAAAACAGAAGACAGTATCTTCATGATCTTTGGGTAATATTTTTTTTTTAAAGAGACAGTAAAAAGCATTTACTATAAAATTAAAGATTAGTAAGTTGGCTTTTATGAAAATTAACACTTTCTATTTATCAAAAAACACTATTAAGAGAATAAAAAAAAGACAGATTGGGAGAAAATATTTGTAATACACACATCCAACAGTGAACTAGACTTGTACTTACAAGTTATAAAGCACTCTTGCAGATCAATAAGGAAAAACTTTGGATAAACCCAATTAAAAATGGTTAAAAGACTGGAACAGACACATTACAACCAGGTATCCAAATATCCAGTAAGCAAATGAAAAGCTGTTCAACGTCATTAGTCATCATGGAATGTGAGTAAGAACCTGTCACCATGGCTATTGTGACACTGGTGAACTTGTGGAGTAACTGGAACTGTCATACATTGCTGGCGGGAGTATAATTGACAAAGATTCTGTGGATAACTGTCAGTATCTTGTAAAACTAAACTTAGGCCTACCACATGATCTAGCGATTCCTAGAAATGATTATAAGAAAAGGCATATACAAGAATATTCATTGCAAGGGCGCCTGGGTGGCTCAGTTGGTTAAGTGTCTGCCTTCCACTCAGGGTCTTGTGATCGAGCCCTGCGTCAGGGTCCTGCTCAACAGGGAGTTTGCTTCTCCCTCTCCTTCTGCTGCTCCCCCTGCTTGTGCCCTCTCACTCTCTCTCTCTCTCATGTCAAATAAATAAATAAAATCTTTTAAAAAAAAAGAATATTCATTGCAGCTTTACCCAACTAAAATATCCATCAACAGTAGAATGAACAAGTATACTGTGGTATATTATACATTGTAATATTGCAAAGCAGTTAATAGAACAAACTACAGCTACATGAAGTACCTGGATGACTCTCACAGACATGAAAGACTATGATTCTATTTATTTGAAGTTCAAGAGCAAAGAAAAATAATTTATGAAATAGAAAAGTTTCAACCTTTTGGAGGGTATTATTTGGAAAGGGGCAAGAGAAATCTTTCTGAGGTGCTGGGTATGTTCTATGTCTCAGTCTTGATGGTGATTTCCATGGATGTCTGTGTGTGTGTGTGTGTGTGTGTGTGAAAATTCATTGAGCTCAATAAATATGTGTGTTTTACTGTATATATTCTATAATTCAATTTCAAAACCACACAAACACAAAGAAATCAAACCAATATGATTATCACTACACATACTACAGTATAACTAAAATGAAAAAGATGGAAAATACTAAGTGTTGAGGAAGGTAAGGAACAACTGGAAGTATCTTATATTGAGGGTAGGAGTATAAATTGGGGCAACTGCATTGGAAAACCATTTGGTAATATTTACTAAGACTGAACATAAGCATACTTTATGACCAGCAATACTACTTCAAGATATATACTCAAGAGACATGTTCACTAAATGACATATACAAGAATGGTCATAGCAACACTATCTGATATAGTTATAAACTATGGTATATCCGTATAGTAGATTATTACAGATGAAAGAGAATAAATGAACTATAATTACATACAATGATTGAACAAATAGTACAAAGAATGTTAAACAAAAAAATGTCATATGCTGAAAACTACACACTGTGTAATTACATTTATAAAAATTCAAACAGACAAAACTAAATCTATGGGATTAGAAGTCAGGATAGTTGTTATTGTTGAGAGTGGGAAAGGCAGTGGCTAGACAAGAACTTTAGGGAGATGTCTGGTGTGCTGGTAATATTCTTGTTCTTGATTTGAGTGACAGTTACATGAATATATTCATTTTGTGAAAATCCACCAAGCAGTAAATACATGATTTGTGCATGTATCTAGATGCATATATATATATATATATATATATATATATAAATATATATGCATATTTAAAGATTTTATTTATCTATTTGACAGAGAGAGACACAGTGAGAGAGGGAACACAAGCAGGGGGAGTGGGAGAAGGAGAAGCAGGCTTCCTGCGGAGCAAGGAGCCTGATGTGGGGCTCGATCCCAGGACCCTGGGATCATGACCTGAGCCAAAGGCAGATGCCTAAAGACTGAGCCACCCAGGTGCCCTGCATATATTTTTTAATAAAAAGTTTACTTGAAAAAATGCAAGGTCTCCTAAGGTACCATATTCTATTTAAATTCTGTTCCAATTTTAACTTGATTAATGCAACAGATGTGCCCCTATAATTAATTAAATCATAGTTGCAATCAAAGTCATTTGCTTATTGATTTATGCGATCATTTTCAAGGTGCTTTATCTTCATTTTCTTTGAACTTCATTGACAGAGACCTCAAACACTGCAGTTTGGGTGACTATCCCTCCTGATTTTTGTAACACGAGATTCCCAGTGAATTTATAATGCATCGACAGTAATTTATTTTTTGAAAAGGATCTTTAAAAAAAATCTTTAAAATAACCAAATTTATCTGCTGGGTAAAGTTGGATTATTATATGTCTATTTTTTTCATAAGCAAGACCAATTAAATCATACGATGAAAGTTTGGTGGTTGGAACAGACAACAGAATTTATATAATTTACTTTGGATATATTAACAAAGAAGATAAATAAAGATCTCTGCATTATGTCTCCAGATTTGGGAGACAAACAATAAAGAATAAATATAATTTATAAGTAAGTTATGTGATATGCTAAATAGTAATTAATGCCATGAACAATGGAAAAGTCCAGGTTGAATGTAATAAGAAGGGGGTGGCAGAGCTCAAGAGTAGTATTAAATAGGATTGTCAGTGAAGGTCTCATTGCTGAAATTTAAGCTACGTCTTGAAGAAAGTGAAGGAACTAGCATGCATATATTGAGAGAAGAGCCTTCCAAACAGGGAGATTGTAGCCAGCACAAAGGCACAATAGCAGGAACATGGCTGGTATGTTTCAGGAATAGTGGGAGGCCAATTAAGCTGAAGTGTAGTAAGCCAACCTGAGAAGAACAGGGGTGGGTCAAAGAGTTTCGGCGTGTGGAGTAGGGCCCAGCTCATGCAGGACCTTGTAGTCCATTATAAAAATGTTAACTTTTACTCCAAGTGAAATGTCAAGCCATTGAAGGGTCTTAAGCAGAAAATCATTCTGGCTTCTGTGATGAGAACAGATTATAAAGGGCAAAGGTAGAAAAGAAGGAGCCTCTTAGGAAGCTATTGCAGTCCAGCCAGGAGTTGATGAAGGCTTAATTCATGATGTAGCAGTGAAGATATGATAAATGGTTGGGTTTTGATTATAATTTAAAGGTAAAGTCACATGACTAGGTAATCAGTAGATTGGATGTGGGCTGTCACATAAAGAGAGGGTCAAAGACGTCATTCCACAGTTTTTGTTTCTTTGATCAGAGCAATGGATGGATGGCAAAATGAAGCGACTGAGGCTTGAGATGGAGCAGGTTGTGGAGGAGTAACCCAGTCGTGTGGCTGCAGGTGGAGCAGCTTAGAAGGAGACAGTTCAAGAGTTCAGTTTTGTGCAGTCAATTCTGAGATGTTTCTAAGACATTCAGGTAGAGCTGTCAAGGCTGTGAGATATATGAATCTGAATTTTGAGAGAGAAGTCTAGACCAGAGATATGAATTTTGGAGTAGCCATATATTATTGGCTGTGTCCCCAATTCATATGTTGAAGCTCTGACTCCTAGTACCTCAGTCTGACTGTATTTGGAGATAGAGCTTATAAAGATGTAATTAAGTTAAAATGAGGCCATTGGGGGGCACCTGGGTGACTCAGTTGGCTCAGGTCATGATCCCAGGACCCTGGGATCTGGCCTTGCTTCGGGCTCCCTGTTCAGAGGGGAGCCTGCTTCTCCCGCTTCTTCTGCCCCTCCCCCTGCTTGTGCTCTCTCATTCTCTCTCTCTCTCTTTCTCTCTGTGTCAAATAAATAAATAAATCTTCTAAAAAAATGAGGCCATTGGTGTCTTAATATAATATGAGTGATATCCATATAAGAAGGGGGAAATTGGGACATATAGGGAGACAGCAGCGGTGCATAAGCACAGAGAAAATACCATGTGAGGACATGGTGAGAAGGTAGTCATTTGCAAGCCAAGGAGAGAGACCTCAGAGGAAATCAAACCTGCTGACACTTTGATCTTGGAAAACTAGCCTCTTTCCAGAAATGTGAAAAAATAAATCTCTGTTGTTTCAGCCACCCAGTCTGTGGCATTTTGTTATGGCAGTCCTAGCAAATGAATACACCATCAAAATGGCATTTAAAGGCATGATTGAATGAGATTGTCAAGAGACTGAGTGCAACCCAAGGCGCTCTGGTGTTCAGAGGTTTGAATGAGTAAAGGCTATAGAGGCTGAGCAACTAATCAAGTAGGAGCAAAACAGGGAGAATGTTTTCTTTCGAGCTAAGTGAACAAATTGTGCTGTGTGGGAGACAATGTTCAGCTGCGATAAATGCCACTGCTAGGTCAAGTAGGAAGAGTACTGAGAACTAATAGCACATTTTCAATGCAACGAATTACAGTCGATTTGAGAAAGAATGGAAGGAGAGAAATCAGGGGCAGTCAGTATAAAAAACATTTTTGAGGAGTTTTGCTATAAAGAGGAGCAAAGTAGTGGTGGTGTGCTAACAGTTGGGAAAAGAGGGGTCAAAGATTTTTTTTTTAAGCTACCAGTAGTAACAAAATTCAAGCTGATGGTAAAGATCAAACAGACAAAATTTTGATGATGTGAAAGAAAAACTGCTGGAACAGTGTCCTTGAGTAGGTTCAGGCTGAGATTGTATGCATGATATCAGAGCATAGAAAGTTCAATTACGGTAACAGTGGGGGCATTGTATATGAGTGTAGGTTCCAAAGATGTCATGGTGGGAATTGGTTGGAGGTCTCATCTGATTGCTTTGCATTTTGCAATATGAAACAAGGTCATCAGCTGAGAGAGGGAATGGAGAAAGAAATATTGTGAGCTAGAGGACAGAAGAAGCTGTGAAGTAGTTATAAAGCAATAATGAACTAGAAAGTTATAGTATAGTCACCTGACACTATTAAAGATTCTCTTGAGGTTATAGACATTATTTTGAGAGAGACCAGTCAGCTTGCTTGTGTGCTTTTCTTCAGCAACAGTCAACCACATAGGTCTAGGCAAAGAGTAGGTGAAGAGTTATGGTCTTAACAAGAAAGTATAATGAAGCAAAAAAAGTATAAAGGAGCTGAGGGTATGGGCAAGGGATTAATAATGATAGAGCCTTGAATTTAAGCTAGAAAGAGGGAAATAAGAACACTGAGATGCCAAGGTTAGGGAAACACTGGAAAGGCCAATGGAATGGAGATTCCAGTAAGGTTTTGAATCATCATTTGGTAGATACCATAGTAATAATTGTTTCAGACAAGAATCATCAATGGATGCTAAAATTCATGGACAAAAAAGTATGATGAGAAACAGCATATTTATAGTCTTCTCTTCCTACAAGATACTTATTAATTACAAAAAAAATGTTAACTTTACAGTTCAGCAATCTGCAGGTACCAACTTGACTAAGTGATCAAAGTACCAACAGTAATGGGACAAATCAACAGCAGGTATCACCTGGTATGATACGTTGAGAAGTGTATAATAACAATTCTGTGGTATTATTTTGAAAACTGTATAACCTGATTTTAGTCATGAGGAAATATCAGATAAATCCAAATTGAGGGGCATTTGACATAGTCAGTACTCTTCAAAAGCGTTCATAAAAGTCAAAGTAAGAAGGAAGAACTGTCCCAAGTTAAAGAAGACATGACAAATAAATGCATTATGGGATCCTGTAATAAATCACAGTCAAAAATTACATATTATATACGTATGTAATATACATAGGATATATAGTATATAGTATACTATATATTATATATATTAGTGAGACATTTATATATATTATATATATTAATGAGATATTTTGGTGAAATTTGAATAAGGTCTCTAGGTTAGTTAGTAATATTGCATCAATCTTAATTTCCTGATTTTAGTGATTATACTTTGGTTGTATAAGATACTAACATTTGAGGAAGATAGTTGATGAATACATGGAAACTGTTTTTACTACTTTTTGCAACTATTTACAAGTCTGAAATTATTTCAAAATAAAAAGTTACAAACCAAAAACTGTCCCTGGATGAGGTACCAGAGGGAGACTGCTGGAAAGATAGGAGCTAGTGGTCAGAGAGTGGGATGAAGGCAGTAGTGGGTTGCTCAAGCTAATCAAGCTTGAGTTCCAGAGTCCCTCACATCCAGGAGCTTCTCTCCTGAGAGGGGAATCTAGCAATATGCTCACAGGGATATGCTTTTGCAGTATTTACAAAAGTAAGCTATTTTTGCCACAATCAGTTAAGACCTCTGTCGGCCAGTCTGACTTCTTCTCTGGCACACTTGCTCTTTTGTTGGATAGCAGTGGAGTGGCCATAGGAATTTTTGAGATCTGACAAGGGAAGCTGAGTAGAGGATACATTTGAGTTTGGGTTTAGTGATCTTACATATGTGTGTGTGTGTGTGTATGTGTGGCCTTCAATCACTTTTGTGTAGAGTTAAGTTATTGCTAAAAGGACTGTGTGGGATAAAAGAGCTCTACAAGGAAAACAAAGGAGACCATGTTGTATTAGAGTGAGAAAGTGAAGGGAATACTCAGAGGTTGATTTTAGGATATAAGGTTTTTTGTTAATAATCGACTCTAAGAGACACAATAAAAGATTACAGAAGTTGGAGTATGGATGATAGAAGGGACAAAATCAAGTGTATATAGGGTCCTATGTGGCATTTGAGTGTGGGGGGCTGAGTGATTTGGGAGTCCTTGTGGTAACTATCTGTGAAATTATAAGATATATATACATACAGATATCTTCCCCTTTTTCCTAACACAGGGCTTCTGAAACCCTTGTAAATTCCAAAGTAACAAGAGTGTTATGAACATCTTTTGTTCTAATATTTGGTCCTTTTTAAAATAACTTTTAAAAAATATTTTATTTATTTATTTTTATGAGAGCGAGAGTGCACACGCACACACGAGTGCAAGTTGGGGGAGGGGCCAAAGGAGAAGCAGACTCCTGCTGAGCAGGGAGCCGGATATGGGACTTGATCCCAGGACCCTGAGATCATGACCTGAGCCGAAGGCATACACTTAACCGACTGAACCACCCAGGTGCCCTAATATTTGGTCTTTGATCCCATTCCTTACACAGAACTCCTAAATCCCTTGGAATTTCCTAGGTGAGAGCAATGTCTTTTGCTCTAATTAGGTGACCCTGATCGGGCTCCTGGATGGGGACTGGTCACCAGAAAGACCAAGCCATGATTAGAAACTTAGAGAAGAGAGAGCTGGAATTGAAGTTAATAATTGATCATGCCTCTGTGAGGAAGCTTCCATAAAAGTCCCAATTGTATGGAGTTTGGAAAACTTTCAGGTTGGAAAACTTTCAGGTTGGTAAATCTATCCATTAATAAGTTGGAAGACAGTTTTGTGGGACTGAACCCTTAACTACAGGATCTGATACTATCTCCAGGTAGATAGTATCAGAATTAAGTTAAATTATAGGACATCCAGCTGGTTCTTGATGTTTACCAACAGCATTTAGCACTAATGCTGCTGTTAGAATAAAGCGCATTGAAAGATGAAAAAGTTTTACGTTCTTCAATAAATATCTTTCAGAATACATAGAAGTTGTATTTTATTCCACCCTCGGGATCCAGCAGGGTGATGGATCCCAACTCCATGTGGACCGAAGCTCCTGTATTTAGGACACTCTCAGGTTTCACCCTATATATCTCTTCATCTGGCTGTTCATCTGTATCCTTTATTATATCCATTAATAAGTTGATAAATATAAGTATGTGTTTCCCTGAGTTCTGTGACTTGTTCTAAGCAAATAATCAAATCCAAGGGGGAGAAGGTAATGGGCAAGTCCAATTTGTAGCCAAGTCAGATAGAAGTTGTGGGTAGCCTGGAGACCTTCTACTTGTAATTGGTATCTCAAGGGGAAGACAGTTTTGTGGGACTGAACCCTTAACTATAGGATCTGCTACTATCTCCAGGTAGATAGTATCAGAATTAAGTTAAATTATAGGACATCCAGCTGGTATGGCAGAATTACTTGGTGTGGGGAAAAAAAAACCCACTCATCTGATGTCAGAAGTGTTATGAATACAGTAATAGTGTGAGAGTCAAGGAGAAGTGGCGGAGGAAGAACTGAATTTTTTCCTACAAACTGACATAAAGAGGGATAAGGCCATAATTAGATTGCTATTAGTGGATTTAAGGAGTGTTTTTAGTGACAGCCAGATGTAGAACTTAAAACTTCTGACTATGCAGTAAGAGATCTATCCTTGAGATTAATGTTTATGCAGTCCATTGGAATGTTCAATTATGTTAAATGATTTTATTGTTTCACCACACTTTGTAGAATTTATTGTTTTGTTTTTAATTTGACAGGCGGTCTTATTGAATACTTGGGAAAAATGAGTACTTATGCTTTCATTAATACACTAGAAATTGCTTAAGGATAATCAATGTGATTAATATTTTTGACTAGTGGTGCAGTTACATTCATGGTAATGAAAGGTAAACACACCAATTCTGTCTGATTTCACAAATCAATATTATTTAATAAATCCTAGAACATTCCAGGAAATGAATGGTTGATACCTTTAACTAATGCTTTTCTAATTCTGTCTGAAGCATTCTATGATCATTAGAATTACATTACCTCTATGGTTAATGTCTTAAATAAATTTCTCATAGCATTTTATAGTTTCCAAACATCTCAATCATGTGATCCTTATTTGACATATTTCTATTATTCTAAACAAAGTTTTAAATTCTTTATCATTACAAAAAGTTACTAAGTCCAAAAGTTGTCATTTAGGAAGAGTTAATAATAAATAAATATTTCTGAATTTCTGAATATTTAAAAAATAATAACAAATATTATTTAATTAACGAATTAACAATTAATGGGGAGAATGAGTCTTCTTAAGAACATTTCAGACTGATTGTGTACTCAGTTTTTTGGTCTTAGGAATCAATACTTGTTTGGAAATATCTTATTCTACTAGTTCAAAACCTTTGACAAATCTAAAGAAAATCATACTCAGCATACACGTTTCTTACCATATAATAAATATAAAGTGTACCAGGGTTGGAAAAAGTCAAAATTTTTAAGGCACTATTGGAAGACAAAAAAAGTTTTACGTTCTTTAATAAATATCTTTCAGAATACATAGAAGTTGTATTTTATTCCACCCTCGGGAAAGTGTATTAGATGAACACTTTTTTTTTTTTTAAACCAGGAGCATTTGGCCCAAAATGTATATTAGCTTCTTATTGCTGCTGTAACAAATTACCACAAATTTGGTGGCTTACAGCAACACACATTTATTTTTTACAGTTCTGGAAGTCAGAAATCCAAAATGGGTTGGCAAGGCTATGTTCCTTCTGGAGACCAGAGGGGAGAATATATTTCCTCGCCTTTTTCAGCTTCTGCAGGCTGTCTGCTTTTCTTGCATTACTCTGACCTCTGCGTCTGTTGTCACATTGTTTTCACTGACTCTGATCCTTAGAAAACTCTGTGATCACATTGGGCCTACCCGGGTAACCTAGGATAATCTCCTCATGTCAGGATCCTTAACTGTATCACATCTGCAAAATCCCTTTTGCCACCTAAGGCAACATCCATAGCTTCTAGGTTCTAGGCATTAGGACATAAACATCTTTGAGGGGGGCCATTACTCAGTCTACTGAGAGTTTTAACAAGTTTCAGTTATTTACTGGATAAAATGATATACAGTTATCAACAAAGTGAGCATTGGTATGTCATTATTTAGATTTTCCTCTTTGATATCAGACATGATTATTATCAGTCACTTCCAACAATAAGGTGATATCTGCAACAGTGAATTTGATTTTGTGGTAACGTAATAGAAAGCTCTGTGTTGGAACAAATGATTGAGCGATGAGTTTATGATTCTAGGACTCCTTAGTCCTCAGGGCCTCCATATCATGAAAAGGGTTGAATACTGAGTAAATCTCATACTGAATGAAGACAGAGCTTAAAAGATGGGCTGACAAATTCCTTTCAGGAAATGTGAAATCCGTGGCTTTAGCACGAATGCTGCTGTTAGAATTATAGGTTTCTCATATATACAAAATTATCATCTAATCATATAGCATATCTAGCATATCTAATCATTCCATTCTGAGTGCTATATTTCACAGAGGATGTTTATAAAATAGATGGACTTTTGGGGAGGAAGGTGGCATAAAAACAAAGTATTCAAGTCGTGTGACTACTCAAAGGACATTCTCACTTATAGAAAATTGTTGAATAAGTGGGTTGGTGAGGAAGATGCAATAGTTCTTTTCAAATACTACAAATTTGAAAAGGTGTGGTGAAAGTTAGAGATTAGTGGGTCAAACTCAGGGGGAATTAGATCTTGCCTTTATTGAAAAAAAATCCAAAACTTAAGCTCGGATATGTCTTTAATTAATATGTTTGAATTATAGTAATAATTCCTAACATTACTTTTAAGTTCCAGAAATTTAAACTGAGACAGTTCAAATAATTCTTACTTGGAGTAAATCTTAAATAAGCAGGTTGCACTGTATTTGAAAAATTTTCCAAAACACTGATAGCTGGAACAACTGATTTATATAACATCTACCAAATAGAACATTTAACCCAAACATCCAACATACTTCTTTGAGATAGCCAGATGATTAATAGGTTAGAAATAAAAAAGTCTACAATTATATTCTAAAGTGTGGTATTTATTTCTTAGTGCTTCATGATAACTGATGCAGATATTTCACAATTCATGCAAAAGTTCAATGATGACTTCTAAGAATTTACATCCTAAAATAATAACATAGATATTTATAATACTCTTATAAAAAACAAATTGATATAGGCCATCAAATCTGTTAGCCATTATTAATAATTTATAATTACTATAATTATATACTACATGTAATATATAATTATAATAATTAATAATAATAATTATTAATAATGTCTATGGAGAAGTTAGCTATAACAAATGTGGAGAAGTTAGCAGCACATCTAATGGCCAGAGATTTTCTTTTAGTGCCTTTTGCAAGTATCTCTGTTACTGCATTGCATTATAATAACTTATTTAGATTTCTATTATATTCTCTATATTATGAACTCTTATCTTTATCCATGTTCCCTTACCGAATGCTTGGTACAAGAAACATTGATTAAATTATAGTAAAAGATAATTAAAGGTAGACAATTTGTGGCTGACTTTGTGTAGATTAAAGAATGTTATTATGGAAGATGCTGAGACTTCCCCCCACTGAATTGATGTTTTAGTCTTTGCTATTAGGACTTAACTCTTAGGTCGGAGAGGAAATGTTGGAATGCCTGTAGGGACCTGGTCTACGAAAGAGGGAGAAGTGAAAACTGGGTTAGACCCAGGAGCACATCCTTTGCCCCGTTGAAAGGAAACCGTTGCCACTCAGTTGTTGCCATGAGGAACAGTGTAATCAGACATTCTGGGTTTTCAAGTGAAGGTGGGAATCGGAATTTTTATATAAAAAAATTCCAATTTTTAAATATTGGCTACTGTGTGGCTACAAGCCATATTTCACGTGTAGGCAGCCTGTCACCTCTGCTTTTAGGTCTTGAAGACGATTCCTATTGTCTGGAGGGAAAATATTCCAGATCAGAGGCATAAAATGAATAAAGTCTGTACAATCATATCCCAACTACAGAGAACAGACATGGGTTTATTTTGGATTGGAGGGGTCCCCTTGGAAAGAGCTGGGGGTGAGTCTGGAATTGGGGAGATTGGGGAGAGTTAATTTAGATAAGCTGTCAGGTTTAGGACTAGTTTGCCTGAGGAGAGAACTGGAATTGAATGATTTAACACACATGGAGCAGTGGTGAAGCTGCTTGCCTTGACCAAGAAGAAGATGAGGACCCTAGAGAAAGGAGAGAGTAATGCCAGTTATTCAATGAGAATAAAATGATGCTCAGAAGGATGCTCAGAAGGATGCTCAGAAGGATGGATAGGCTGGCCCTGGAAGTCAGAAAGAACAGTCAAGGATCCAGTTGGTCTCCCAGCTGGAAGGTGGATCATGGCAACAGGGGACTCTAGGAAAGGGCCCAGACGGGCAGGCTGTTGGCCTGGGGCATGTTATGAAACCCATGATAGTGAGGGAAGTGAATTCAAAAGCCAAACTGATACCATCCAAGTAGGCATTCAGTATGAGGAAACAAATCAGAGAATCACTGCTGGGACTAGTGGAAAGAATAAAAAAAAAAAAAAAATGGTCACAAGCAAAATTTCAAAATCCTTTCACCAGAGTAGCCACAAAAGTGCATAGCAGAAGTACCAGCACGAGGAGTAAATGCTAGGCTGTTGGGTGACAGTCGGGGCTCCTTCCATTCCCATCCTTGCAACCAGGAACAGGATTGACTGAGCCTGCAGGTCTGGGTAAGATGAGGTTTCTAGGCTGCTCTGGGCTGGAAACTACGTCGGCTATAACAAACATTCCCATTTCCTATGAAATGCCAAAGAATAACAGCCTTTTATGTACACTGATGGTGAAAATTGTTTGAATTGGGCTACCCGTTTTGGAACTCCAGGACAATGTGGCATGACTGCTAGAGACACAGAACTTCATATTTTGGGGCCAATGGATGACTGTCAGTTCAGCAGCAGGTTACTGAAATAGCCTTTGCTTTATATAAACTGAAGTCAGGTCTATGCTGTTACTTTGTTTATAGAATGAAAATAACATCTATTATCAACCATTTGACTGTAGGATGCTTTATTAACACTCCTCATACGTATGCCAATGTATATCTAAGTCACCTTCACCATCCACAGAACACGATTGAAAAAAGAAGATTAGCAAATTAACAAAGCGATAGCTCACAAAGGTGAGTGGTTATAGCAATGGTAGGACATTATTGCTGCAAGTTATTTGTGCATGCAGCTGTCAGTGGGGTCTCTCGCTCCTGATAATGCTTCTGTAAGAATCCTGCTGTCATTCCCCTTATTGAGGCAAATGCCCTTTGAGAAATTTCAGTTGCTGCACGCAGCTATTCAGCCATGTTGACAGCTATTCATTGGACTAATTAAGGAAGAGTTAGGTAAATACATTTATTCACAACTTTTCCCCCACAACATTCTGCAAACCAAAACGTCCTGGAAATAAAATACTGTGTAACCTTTGCAGCATTGAGGAAAAAAGGTATTATTATTTTTCACTATAAAAGTACCACAGGAGTACTCTTCTTCCTTAAGGTGGTTGTGACTATATTATACAAAAAATAATGTCATCTTGGGTGTTTAGAATAGCTTTTGAAAACTCATTACCCGTGGGAAATGTTTTGCGTGTCTTGATCTTAAAATAGAGGACAAAACTGAACGAAGAAGACTCTGCATAGAACTATTCATACCTTCATTCTTCATTCATTCATCCTTTCTTTATTTATCATAAAAAAACAAGAAATGCTCCGTTAAAGTATATGATAAATACTCAGTGCAGGACTAAAAAGGTAATTAAAAGACAGTTATTAAGTTTGATAATAGAAAATTGGTAATAGAAAAAATATACTAAAAAAATACAAATGTAGGGTAATGATTGTAACTTAAATGACACTACGGTGATGGTATTAAGGCTATTAATGTTTGTATCAGGGCAGTGGGATAATGGATGACTAGCTTTTTAAAATTTTTCTTTTGCTTTAAAAAGTAATGTTTATTAAATTTTGGTGATATGAAAGAATTAAAACCACTGTAGAAAGTCTGGAAATTATAGAAATACACAAAAAAGAAAAAACACCACTTGAAAGCCAGAGAAAACCATTCTTATTATTTAGTATACTCCCTTCCAGTCCTGTTTTACTTTTTCAGTTTGCTTACAGGGTGTGCCTCATGCTCATAATGCTGGGAACCCAAAGCATGTACACTGTTAGAATATATCTATGTCACTAAATACTCTTAAAATATGTACATGTACATGAATGTTAATGGCCATGCAATTCCTTCAGAGGAATGCCCTATGTTTTTGTATACTTAAAACCTTCAAAACATTGATTTAGATTTATGGTGGAAATCCATTATGAATTCAGATACATTTGGCTTTATCGTCATGATACAAATTTTCAGAACTCTTCAGTATTTTTTTTTGAAAAATGTATTTCCTTCTCAAATTAGCTGTGCTTTCCGTATTCAGGCACACCCTTTATTTGTATGGCACAGTAAGGAAACCTGATTCTACTGGAGACCAAGTAGGGAAACTTGAAAGCAAATCACACTTGTTTTGCCTCATAAAACATCATTATCCACACGTGAGTTTGAGAAGAATTCTTCTGAATTTTTACTTCAAAGATTGAAATGATTGAATAGATACAGTTTGTCCTTGGCAGAACATTAGAACTATTATCACTCAGAGGAGAAAAGAAAGTAATTTAAACAATGACGATCTTTAGAAAAAACGTTAGGGCTGATATTAATATAATGGAAAATTTTGTCTTTTCACGTATCTTCGAAATATCAGAAAATCACTACACATTCTAAAAGTCAAAAACTCTATTTTGTGGTAATCAGTATTTGTTGGATGCCCAAAGAATTTTATACTTTCTGTTGGTTGATGTTTCATTTACGTAAGGATGCTATGCAAATATCAATTATATCTTGCATCTAGGGTTTCTATGTATTATATCTATATATAATTGCAGTTGGTACCTTTTAGTTTTCTAAATAATTTTGTTTTCTGTTGGTCAGTGTATTGTTTTACATAATTGCTCTACTCAAATGTCAATTTTATATTAATATATTTAATATATTACAAATATATATAATATATATATATTTCCACAGGAGTAACTTGTTTCTATAATAATTAGAGGAAACCTATCTTAGTTAAGGGAATAAAGGCAAAGTGATTAAAGGAAACATTTTTCAATATGAAAACATAATAATACACTAAAAAAAAAGATGAAGATTGGATGGCTCAGAGGCAGAGCTGTTGTGAAGCCAAGTTTTTTTCCCAGTTTCTGTGGCTGTGTGATTGGTAGGCACACAGGTGTCTTATCAGCTTGATGATACTGCCCCTGAGTGACTGATGGATATAATTATGATTCCTAGTAGGAAAAGTGCTCTCGAGGTGATCTATTATGGAAAGATAAAATGCATATTTATGTCCTTACACGATATGACCTTGCTTTTGAATTTTAGATTTCTTAGATATGTTAAAAAAAATGGAGACCGGGCTTCAAAATCCCTCAAGCAACAAAACCATTTAAGCCATGTAAGCAAAACTAAATCTAGCTTATTTCATGAACATGAACAAAACTTAGGGTGTTTCTTGTAAATGCCTCTGATAGTTATAAACAAAACTTAAGTTATCTTCCTAAAATGGTACAAGATAATCACTTTTAACGAATCCCCACCATCTGGAAACCCTTATTCTAAATACCAATCATTGTAAAGATTAGACAACCTCCTCATTTTCACTTTATAAGCCAGCTTCTAATGTCTTACCTCTGAAATTCGTACCAGTTTGGCTTTGAAGTCTCCCTGTTTGCTGAACAGTTAGTTTCTTGCTGAATAAAATATTCATATCAAGTAAAGCTCTCTAAATTTTTCTTTTGACAGATATTTTTGCTGGAAAACTCCAGCCTTACTTGGGTTTGATTCTTTGGCCTCAGGTCACAGGCTTTGATTTTTTATTTTATTTTGTTAGAGTCTTTTAGCTATTTAACTGTCAGACTCTCTCTTTTTAGATGTTCTGAGAACCTGCAGACGACTGACAGTAAGTAAACTGGATTGAGAAAAAGTGAGGATGTTTGCAGATTAAAAAAAACAAAAAACAAAACAAAACAAAAAAAAACGGAGAAGAAAAACAACCTCCTATTTGGCGGAAAATTTCAGGGACTAAAGAAATTATGACTCAGGAGTCTGTCTCCCAACAACAGTAAGGTTCTCGAACACCGAATTCTCTAGTTTAAACTACAGAATATCATGTGTTATGTAAAGATAAGATAGTCAGGGAAAGTGGTCTTTTAATATATTGCTAATAACCGTCCCTTAGGGGAGTAATTGTAAATGATCCCCTAATATGACAAGTATATTTTTTAATGATTTTCCCATCCTGAATCCATAAAACATAAGCCATAGAGTGTCATAATAAATACAAGCTGAGCTAAAATCTGATTTCCCAGGTGCACAGGGGTTTTATTTCATAGGAAGTATTTTACATCAGCATCAAAATCCCCACTGCTCATGCTTCACTTATATCCATAGCTATGGGAATAAAAACAACCTTTTTTTTTTAAAGATTTTATTTTTACTCGTTTGAGACACAGAGATACAGAGAGAGAGACAGCATAAGCAGGGGGAGAGGCAGAGGGAGAGGGAGAGGGAGAAGCAGACTCCCCGCTGAGCCAGGAGCCCGATGCAGGGCTCAATCCCAGGACACTGGGATCATGACCTGAGCCGAAGGCAGACGCCCAACCATCTGAGTCACCCAGGCGGCCTAAAAACAGTCTTTTAATTGATATAATAAAATATCACAGCATTGATGGTGTATAAACAACAGAGACTTTAATGGTAAAATGCCTCTCGTTTGATACTGATAATTATTGAATTTTAAATTTTGTACTTTTTATCGCAAACAAAAATGTAATGAGAACCTTTAGTTAGGTAAAAAGGTAATAAAAGTTGGTTGTCACATAGAGGGTAGAGTCTCAAAATGCATCTTATTTTAATACTCTTTTATTTTTAAAAGATTGTTAATAATTAATAACTTTATAATCCCATATATAAATTCAATTCAGATGCTCACACTAGAGAGTCTATTTTTAGAGTCACAAAAATGATGAAATCGTGTTTATTTTTTGATGGTAAGCAATGCTTGCTCATAAATGGTAACTTTACTCTTTTAGGAATCTTCATAAATCCTTTAAATTTGACTCTTATAGAAAAGTAGATGAGTTATTTTCCCCCTGTACTGAATCATTTGCTTCTTGTGGCTGACTACAAGCTAAAACAGAACAAAACAAAATACACAATCTCTTGTACAGAAAGCTATATTAACAGTGTTGCTGTATTTGAAGCAGTGATTTTGGGGGTGGGTGTGTGTCTTTGTGTGGCTTGGGGAGGAATTGTGTGATCAAAAGGGTCACAGTTCTCATGATGTGTATAAGAATCTTTGTGACATATATGAAGTTGGCAGAATAAATATGTGTTGATATTTCTATATACATCAGTGATATCAGAAAACTGGATTAAACAAAGTAAGTTTTAAAGATAGAAGAATTTAAAAAACCCTTTAATGTTTCCTAAAAATTGCCAAGAAAAGTTTATATATTCTGCTTGGGGAATTTACTTGGCAATGGCATTTTTGTGTCTTAAAAATAAAGGTTGGAAAGTTTCCAAAAGCCTGATTTTGGAAGCACTACCTACAACAAAGAACGATCTTAACTGTGAAACGCTGAATAAAGGTGTTCACAGATCGTGGCAATATACATATTCAGAGGAATACAGCTTTTGCCTGGCCAGCATCTATAGAGACCATCAGTTTACCCACGGAGAGGCATCAGTTTGGTTCAAGAACAGTTCAGGGAAAGGAGTCAAGGTTTTGTTATGCCTTCTCTAACAGAATAGATGATTTGCATATCCTTATAACAGAGGAAACACCTAAGTGTAATGATTCTCAGTTATTTCCCTAAGGAGGTGAAAGCATTTTCAAAAATTTCATTAAATGGTCCACTGTCTGAAGACAGACTCTGGGTCTTGCTCACCCTATTGTATGTGCATGTGGATTTTACTTCTTCCTGTCCAATAAAAAAAAGAAATTATTCTCATTTTTATCACTGATTTGTTGGTTTACTTGCTTGTTGTCATTCTTCCTCATCACTGGAATACAAATTCGATGACAGGCAGGACTTTGTCTCTGCTCTTTTTCTGGCTCACAAAATGGTGCCTAACATGTATTGGATACTTAAATATTTGAAACTAGATAAAAGAAGATTTGTAAGAGGCAGAATAAAAATGGAGGAATGTGTCAGAAGTGTTTGATTGGGAAACAACCCCACTGTGTACCGGAATAAATCAGAATAGAATTAATGATTAGAGTTAATAATTTTATGGCAAAAATCATAATTATGTATTTCTTCTGTATTATAAATATATTTTCATTGTTCTTTTCAACTTGAAAAGTTGAACAGAAAAATACATATAAAAGATTCCTCATGTTAATTTGATTATAATAAACCAAATAATGAAATCAGAAGAAGTAGTTAAAAGCTCAAGGTAGTAAAAGAAAAGGATGAAAGATATAAGAAAAACACTGAGTTACAAGAGTGCATAGATGTGTTATTTTAGTTGCTCCTATTATGTATGTAGCAGTATGTGAGTACATTTTTCTTTATTTCAAAGAGCACTGCAAAATAATAAATGGTCACAAGAAAAATAAGATGGTGTGTGCAGACCAATAACGTCAATGATGAGTTAGAATATACTAAAAGTATTGTTGTGTGACCTAACTGCATTTATTTACAGTGTAGTAGATGTCATCTGGTGTCCTTGATGTATGCCTTCCCTCCCTGAGAAATGCCCTTTCATCTCTCAGGAGTAGACTTCTGGAGCCAAGTTTGTACTCTGGATTTCAGACCCCACTCAGGTCAGATGCTCTCATTTAAGAATTTGAAATTGGGATTCCCAGAAGTAATTATCCTATGCAGATCTGTACCCAGGTTGCTCAAGAACTATAGGAGAACATTTTTACTGGGTGGACAGAGAGGCAGAGAAAGCTGGTCTATTCAGAGAAAAATAAATACATAAAGCAGTTGCACCCTGTGAGGCAGAAATGAGAAATTATGTGATTCAGGTGAAAAAAGGAATTGTCTTTCCTTATACCACTTGTATAAAGCTTCTCTACATTTGATTGTGCATCTCCTTTTTAAAATTTTTTATTGTTATGTTATTCATCATACATTACATCATTAGTTTTTGCTGTAATGTTCCATGATTCATTGTTTGTGTATAACACCCAGTGCTCCATGCAGAACGTGCCCTCTTTAATACCCATCACCAGGCTAACCCATCCTCCCAACCCCCTCCCCTCTAGAACCCTCAGTTTGTTTTTCAGAGTCCATCATCTCTTGTGCATCTCACTTTTCAGGTCTAAGAAAAAACTGAATGAATCTATCTATCTATCTATCTATCTATCTATCTATCTATCTATCTATCATCTATCATCTATCTATATCTATCTAATCATCTGCCTATGCATGTATATATGTATGTATCATCTCTCTCTCTATGTATGTATCTATTTATGCTTAAGCTGAAAGAGTTTATGTTCTTGTAAATGGAAGTGTGCTGGTTAACACATTGATATGTGTAAGTTCTTAAGATGGGGATCACATTTTAGATTATATTGGCGAATTCCTGTAATTATGAAGTATACCCCCACCTCCATTAACAGGGAAATTTTGAAAGCTGTAACCTAAACTCTATAGAGTCCAAGATTAATTTTAAATGGATGTAATTTTACAATAGATAGATGAAAGAGGCAAAAAAAATATAATTGATGAGTAAAATAACTCATGAATAAGATTTGAGAAATAATGGTAAATGAGAATTATCTGGAGGATTGGTGAAATTAAAGACTGCCATAAACTTGATCTAGGCCCAACATGAAATAATGAAAAAAATGCCTTCCAGACTCACATCCGGCTTACATACAATGTTAGAACAATAACATGGCTTTATTTGAATGGACAAGCCTGGAAGACATATTGTCTTTTTCATTCTGGCCATGGCAGAATGCCAGCCAAGAATTAGATTTATTGAAAGAGATTTGGAAAATTAGTTCAGTTTTCCCATAGGAAAGGGGATAAAAGAGCATGAAATCATACTGATTTCACAGATTACAGAAGAATGATCTTAAATTTGTTCTTTTTAATAATTACATTATTCTACATCCTGTTTGATATCTTTACCATAAAAATCATCTCATTTGATAAAAACATGGCCAACTGATTTTCCTCTTACCTCTTTCCCACTCTCTTCTTCCTTCTCTCCTTTCCTCCTTACCTTCTTCCCATCTTTCTTCTAAATTTTACTTTTATTAAAATCATATATATGTAGTTAAACTATATTTACACATAGTTTAAAGAACGAATAATTTATAAGATTTATTTTTTTTTAAAAGCATCAGTTCTGAGCCTCTCCATTCCCTTTCCCCCAATGCATTCTTTTTGAGGCCTTTCAGTTGATTCTTTGGATATTTATCTCCATAGCTCAATATAACCTGCTTGCATTGTTACTTGTCAATTTTTCAGTATCGTACATTGATTTCCAACCATAAAGGATGAGGATTTAGCTTTTATCCTTCTTGTCTCTCCTCTCCCATTCAGTACATTTCTCATTCCATCATCTTTTTAAATTAACTTATAGCATAATTTTAGTTAGAGCTCTTAGTGTTTACATCATTATCATGATGTTATAAATTAAGTCTTCTAGTAAACTAGGATTACTTTTCTCTTCTAAAAACTTTTTTTTTTTTTTGTTATGGGCTTAATAATTTTTTTCACATAGCTTTCCATGTACATTTTATTTTTCAACCTATAAAATCTTTGTCAATTGTCTGCATCTCCTCAAATTGATTTTGAAGAAACCCCTTCTAGAGTCCGCAGATGTGCACCCCACAAGCTGGTTTGCTTTCACACAACTAATTCTGGGCATTTCCTTTCACTCTCATCCTGAGAATTTCTTTTGACTTTATCCCCAGCTGACTCTCCTGTTCAGATAGCTCATGCATTCCTTTTTTTTCTTTCTAGTTTAGGAGGAGCACATAATCCAGTAGCTTTCTGGAAAAGTATGTGTGAAAGGTGAAATAGTCGAGAATTTGCAGATCTAAAAATGTCTTTATCTCATTCTTAGAGCTGACAGATAATTGGCATACAATTTTAAGTGGGAGACAATCGTTCTTTTTTTTAATTATTTATTTTTTAAATTTTATTATGTTATGTTAGTCACCATACAATACATCATTAGTTTTTTTTAATTTATTTTATTGTTATGTTAATCCCCATACATTACATCATTAGTTTTAGATGTAGTGATCCACAATTCATTGTTTTTGTATAACACCCAGTGCTAAATGCAGTACATGCCCTCCTTAATACTCATCACCGTGCTAACCCATACCGCCACCCTCTCCCCTCTAAAACCCTCAGTTTGTTTCTCAGAGTCCATAGTCTGTCATGGTTCATCTCTCCCTCCGATTTCCCCACCTTCATTTTTCCCTTCCTTCTCCTAATGTCCTCCATGCTATTCCTTATGTTCCACAAATAAGTGAAACCATATGATAATTGACTTTCTCTGCTTGACTTATTTCACTTAGCATAATCTCCTCCAGTCCCAACCATGTTGATGTAAAAGTTGGGTATTCATCCTTTCTGATGGTTGAGTAATATTCCATTGTATATATGGACCACATCTTTATCCATTCATCTGCTGAAAGGCATCTCGGCTCTTTCCACAATTTGGCTATTGCAGACATTGCTGCTATGAACATTGGGGTGCATATGGCCCTTCTTTTCACTACATCTGTGTCTTTGAGGTAAATACCCAGTAGTGCAATTGCTGGGTCATAGGGTAGCTCTATTTTTAATTTTTTGAGGAACCTCCACACTGTTTTCCAAAGTGGCTGTACCAACTTGCATTCCCACCAATGGTGTAAGAGGGTTCCCCTTTCTCCCACAACCTCTCCAACATTTGTTGTTTCTTGCCTTGTCAAATTTTGCCATTCTGACTGGTGTAAGGTGGTATCTCAATGTGGTTTTGATTTGAATTTCCCTGATGGCTAATGATGATGAACATTTTTTCATGTGTCTGTTAGCCATTTGTATGTCTTCCTCAGAGAAGTGTCTTTTCATATCTTCTGCCCACTTTTTGACTTGATTTTTTGTTTTTTGGGTGTTGAGTTTGAGAAGTCCTTTATAGATTTTGGATACCAGCCCTTTATCTGTAGTGTCATTTGCAAATATCTTCTCCCATTCTGTGGGTTGCCTCTTTGTTCTGTTGACTGTTTCCTTTGCTGTGCAGAAGCTTTTTATCTTGATGAAGTCCCAAAAGTTCATTTTTGCTTTTGTTTCAAGAGCTTTTGGAGATGTATCTTGAAAGAAGTTGCTGTGGGCGATGTCAAAGAGGTTACTTCCTATGTTCTCTTCTAGGATTTTGATGGATTCCTGTCTCAAATTGAGGTCTTTCATCCACTTTGAGTTTATCTTTGTGAATGGTGTTAGAGAATGGTCGAGTTTCATTCTTCTGCATGTGGCTGTCCAATTTTCCCAGCACCATTTATTGAAGAGACTGTCTTTTTTCCATTGCATGTTTTTTCCTGCTTTGTCAAAGATTATTTGACCATAGAGTTGAGGGTCCATATCTGGGTTCTCTATTCTGTTCCATTGGTCTATATGTCTGTTTTTGTGCCAGTACCATGCTGTCTTGGTGATCACAGCTTTGTAATATAGCTTGAAATCGGGCAACGTGATGCCCCCAGCTTTGTTTTTCTTTTTCAATGTTTCCTTGGCGATTCGGGGTCTTTTCTGATTCCATACAAATTTTAGGATTGTTTGTTCCAGCACTTTGAAAAATGTCTTTGGAATTTTGATCGTGATGGCATTGAAGGTATAGATTGCTCTGGGTAGTATAGACATTTTAACAATGTTTATTCTTCTGATCCATGAGCATGGAATATTTTTCCATCTTTTTGTGTCTTCTTCAATTTCTTTCATGAGTGTTCTGTAGTTCCTAGAATATAGATCCTTTACCTCTTTGGTTAGGTTTATTCTGAGGTATCTTATGGTTTTTGGTGCTATTGTAAATGGAATCGTTTCTCTAATTTCTCTTTCTACAGTTGCGTTGTTAGTGTATAAGAAAGCAACTGATTTCTGTGCATTGATTTTGTATCCTGCTGCATTACTGAATTGTTGTATGAGTTCTAGTAATTTGGGAGTGGAGTCTTTTGGGTTTTCCACATAAAGAATCATGTCATCTACAAAAAGAGAGTTTGACTTCTTCTTTGCCAATCTGCATACCTTTTATTTCTTTTTGTTGTCTGATTGCTGTTGCTAGGACTTCTAGTACTATGTTGAACAATAGTGGCGAGAGTGGGCATCCTTGAAGTGTTCCTGATCTTAAGGGAAAGGCTCTCAACTTTTCCCCATTGAGGATGATATTTGCTGTGGGTTTATCATAGATGGATTTTATGAACTTGAGGAATGTTCCCTCTATCCCTATACTCTGAAGAGTTTTAATCAGGAAAGGATGCTGTATTTTGTCAAATGCTTTTTCTGCATCAATTGAGAGGACGATATGGTTCTTCTCTCTCCTCTTCTTAATGTGTTCTATCACATTGATTGATTTGCGAATGTTGAACCACCCTTGCATCCCGGGGATAAATCCCACTTGGTAGTGGTGGATGATCCTTTTAATGTATTGTTGGATCCTATTAGCTAGGATTTTGTTGAAGATTTTGGAATCCATATTTATCAGGGATATCGTTCTGAAATTCTCCTTTATGATGAGGTCTTTGCCTGGTTTGGGGATTAAGGTAATGCTTGCCTCATAGAATGAGTCTGGAAGCTTTCCTTCTGTTTCTATTTTTTGAAACAGCTTCAGTAGAATAGGTATTATTTCTTCTTTGAATGTTTGGTAGAATTCCCCGGGGAATCCATTAGGCCCTGGATTCTTGTTTTTTGGGAGGTTTTTGATCACTGCTTCAATCTCGTTACTGGTTATTGGCCTATTCAGGTTGTCAATTTCTTCCTATTTCAGTCTTGGCAGATTATAGGTTTCCAGGAAGACATCCATTTCATCCAGATTGCTCAGCTTATTGGCACGTAGTTGTTGATAATAATTTCTAGTAATTGTTTCTATTTCCTTGGTGTTAGTCGTGATCTCTCCCCTTTCATTCATAATTTTATTAATTTGAGTCCTTTCTCTTTTCTTTTGGATAAGTCTGGCCAGTGGTTTATCGATTTATTAATTCATTCAAAGAACCAGCTTCTAGTTTCATTGACTGATCTGCTGTGTTTCTGGTTTCTAATTCATTGATTTCTGCTGTAATCTTAATTATTTCTCTTCTAATGTGTGGCTTAGGCATCGATTGTTGCTTTTTCTCTAGTTCTTTAAGGTGTAGAGTTAGTTGGTGAATTCAGGATTTTTCTATTTTTTTGAGTGAGGCTTGGATGGCTGTGTCTTTCCCCCTTAGGACCGTCTTTGCAGTATTCCATAGGTTTTGGACCGATGTGTTTTCATTCTCATTGTTTCCATGAATTTTTAAGTTCTTCTTTGATTTCTTGGTTGACCCAAACATTCTTGAGCAGGGTGGTCTTTAGCTTCCAAGTGTTTGAATTTCTTCCAATTTTTTTCTTGTGATTCAGTTCCAGTTTTAAAGCATTATGGTCTGAGAATATGCAGGGAATAATCTCAATCTTTTAGTATCAGTTGAGACCTGTTTTGTGACCTAGTATGTGGTCTATTCTGGTGAAAGTTCCATGTGCACTCGAGAAGAATGAATATTCTGTTGTTTTAGGGTGGAATGTTCCGTATATATCTATCAGGTCCATCTGGTCCAGTGTGTCATTCAAAGCTCTTGTTTCTTTGTTGATTTTCTATTTAGATGATCTGTCTATTGCTGAGAGTGGAGGATTGAGGTCTCCTACAATTAATGTATTGTTATCAATATGACTATTTTGGTTAACAGTTGGTTTATGTAGATGGCTGCTCCCATGTTGGGGGTGTAGATATTTACAATTAGATCTTCTTGTTGGATAGACCCTTTAAGAATGACATAGTGTCCTTCTGTGTCTCTAACTACAGTCTTTAGTTTCAAATCTAATTTGTCTGATATAAGAATTGCTACCCCAGCTTTCTTTTGAGGTCCGCTGGCATGGAAGATGGATCTCCATCCCTTCACTTTCAGTCTGGATGTATCTTTAGGTTCAAAATGAGTCTCTTGTAGATGGCATATGGATGGGTCCTGTCTTTTTATCCAATCTGCAACCCTGTGCTGTTTTATGGGAGCATTAGGCCATTCATGTTGAGAGTGATAATTGAAAGATATGAATTTATTGTCATCATGTTGCCTGTGAAGACCTTGTTTTTATAGATTGTCCCTGTAAATTTCTGTTCATATCACTCTTGGGGTCTCTCTCCTTTCATAGAACCCCCCCCTTTACTATTTCTTGCAGGGCCGGCTTAGTGGTCACATATTCTTTCAGTTTCTGCTAGTCTTGGAAGCTCTGCATCTCTCCATCCATTCTAAATGACAGCCTTGCCGGATAAATTCTTGGCTGCATGTTCTTCTCATTTAGTACCCTGAATATGTCTTGCCAGGCCTTTCTGGCTTGCCAGGTCTCTGTGGATAGGTTTGACGTTATTCTCATGTTTCTCCTTCTGTACGTAAGGAATCTCTTCCCCTTAACTGCCCTTAAGATGGTTTCCGTGGTTCTAAGATTTGCGAGTTTTACTATTACATGCCAGGGTGTTGGCCTGTTTTCCTTGATCTTGGGAGAGGTCCTCTCTGCCTCTAGGACATGAATGTTTGTTTCATTCCCCAGATTAGGGAAGTTCTCAGCTACAATTTGCTCAAATATATCTTCTAGTCCTCTCTCTCTCTCCAGCCCCTCAGGGATTCCAATAATTCTGACACTGGAACATTTCATGGTGTCACTTATTTCTCTGATTCTGTTTTCATGGATTCAGAGTTGTTTTTTCCTGGCCTCCTCTTTTCCCTTTTTATCTATTAAATCGTCTTCCAGGTCACTAATTCGTTCTTCTGCTTCGCTTACCATAGCTGTTAGATTTTCTAGATTAGATTGGATCTCATTGATAGCATTTTTAAGTTCTGCCAATTCAGCTTTCATTTCTGCCCTTAGAGACTTTATGTTGCCATTAATCGATTTCTCCATTCTAGCTATTGTCTTCACAATTGCTATCCTGAATTCCATCTCTGACATCTTGGTTATATCTGAATCCATTTGTAAATTTGTGGCATAAGTCATAATCTCTGAGTCTTTCCTATTTTGGGGGTTCCTCCTCCTAGTCATTCTGTTGAGTGGTGGTTGAGGGAATGCATAGAGTCCAAATTATTGACCACAACCCAAGCAAGATGTACCTGTTTTCTAGGGACCTTAGGGTTGCTGGCCTCTTGTTTTCCCAGCCTGTCTTCTGGGGGAGGGGCCTGTCATGCTGTTACTCAGGCAACCCTGTTTGGGCAGAGTTGCCCTGCCTCCTGTGGCAGGGGATGGGCTCAGTGTCTCTTCGGAAAGTCAGAGCAGAAGAGACCTTTCCAACTCTCTGCCTCAGAGCAGAGAGATCGCAGTCTGTTCTTCAGTGAGCTCTCCAGGCTACACTATATCCATTTCTGTCTGTGCTGTTATAAACTGCAGTCCTGGGTTGTGCGCTCCTCAGCATTACTCCCAGTCCTCGCCTCCAGGTCGGGCTCGTCTCTGCCCTTTGTGCTTCTAAAACTGCCAGCCGCCCCCAGTTCGCATGCGCAGCCCCGCCCCTCCGGGTTTCCGTCCAGGGGGCTGCCCTAAAGTCCTTTCCCTGCCGCTACTGGTCTGCGAGTCTGTGCCCCATCCCCAGCATGGGAGGCTATGGCTCACTGGCCAGGCTCCCTCCCCCTTCCATTTATCCTCCGATATTTGCCGGAGGAATCACGGCTCCCCACTTTGTACCTCGAAACCAACTGCCTACAATATTCTGTTTGTAGAGATCCAGATCTATCTTCTTACAGCTCAGGCTGATTTTGTGGGTGTTCAGAGTGGTCTGGTAGATATCCAGCTCAATTCCGGACACTGGTTGGAATAGGGTCCCCTACTCCTCTGCCATATTTTCCTCCCTCCCAGAGACAATCATTCTTTAATGATCTTGTAGCTTCTAATGCTGTTCTTGAGAAATTTGAGAATATCTCCTCATCCTTTGTATGCGATCCAGTATTTTTTCTTCAATGAAAGCTTTCTTGAATGAAAATTTTCTTTTTGTTCTTTGTCTTCTGAAATTTTAAAATGATGTACCTTGGAGTGGGTCTATTTCCATCCATTGTGTTGGGCATTTGATGTGCTTTTTAAATTTGGAAACTTTAGTTGTGGGAAATTCTCTTGAATTATTGTATTCATGATTTTTTCCTCCATTTTCCCTTTCCTGAGTTCCTAATACTGGGATTTTTTGAAAACTGGACTATTCTTATGATTATCTTTTGTCTCCATTTCTTATTTTCTTGTTTATTCTTGCTCTAGTTTCATAAGGCATTTTATCATTTTTTTTCCAAACCTTCCATTGAGTTTGCCATTTTAGCTATCATTTTTTCAATTTCTAGTATATCCTTTTCTTCCTGGACATTTCTTTTTTATGGCATCCTATTCTTTATTTATGCAGTATCTTGTCTTATCTCTTAGTTGAAGATGTTAGAGATAGTTTTTATTTTTATTTTTTGAAGTTTACTTCTCCTAATTAGTCCTCTAGTTTAAAAAATATTATTTTACTATTTGCTTTGATCTCTTTCATGTTAGGGATGTTCTGTGGATTTCTGCAGTTCATAGTTGTCTGCTAACATTTAAAGGAGGATAAATGGAATCTCTGAGCAAGTGGATGAGAGCTTTCCCCTATAAGCTTCACTGTTGGGGATCTGTCCTTCTTGCTTATGGGGTGAAATAACTGATATCAGTGTTAGATGTGGATGTGTTATATTTTCCAGAGATGATTCATCCTTCTTTTGTCTGGAGGGAAATGCCCTATCAGTGTTCTGGGAGCCCAGTAGGCAAGAAAACTGAAGTGCTCAACATTCAGTAGATGTACATTTGTCTAGTATTTCTGTTTTCAATACATTTTCTTATGTTAAACTCTGCCTGGTGCCAACCAATCCAGAAATGTTCTATTGTAGCTTCTTTAGAGAAAAGATGGCCAGCTTACAGAGTTGGGAGCAATAGCCCAGTAGCATGGAATGCAAGAGATCTTTTAAATCTCCTTTATTTCAGTCTCTATCTATTTTACCACCACCTCCAGAGGTAATATGAGTCTCTAATTTTTGAGATTTTTAAGGATTCTGCAGGATTCTTCTTGGCTTTCTCAATTGCTAGTTTAGGATTTACTTTCTGGCATCCATAAGTTCTGTTAACACTAGTTCATCTGTGTCCAGCTTGCAAACATTTTTTTGTTTGTTTGTTTTATATGACTTTGCCAGCTTATGGCTAAAAACTTCTTTTTAGAGTTTTCATGAGCATTTTGGAGGCCCAAGCAAAATTCACTACCCATAACCATCTGCCATATTTTCTTGCTCTCTTCACTTTTCATATTTAACCTTTTAAAATCTTTGTAAATTTTTTTTGTAAACAGAATATATCTAGGTTGTATGTTTTAACCCAATCTGATAGTCTCTCTCTCTTTTAAAGTTTTTTTTATTATAATTCCAGTGTAGTTAACATACAATGTTATATTAGTTTTAGGTACAATATAGTGATTCAACAATTCCATACATCACCTGATGTTCATCACACTAAGTGAACTATCACCTCCCCTCTGGTAATCATCAGTTTATTCTCTATAGTTAAGAGTCTGTGTCTTGGTTTGTCTCCCCCCCTTTGTTTGTTTCTTCAATTCCACATATGACTGATATCATATGGTATTTGTTTTTCTCTGGCTGATTTATTTCACTCAGCATTATACATTTTAGCTCCATCTGGGTTGTTGCAAATGGCAAGATTTTATTCTTTTTTATGACTGAGTAATTTTTCAGCACTCATACATCTATCTATCTATCTATCATCTATCTATCTATCATCTATCATATTTATCTCTTCAACTATAGATGGACACTTGGGTTGCTTCCATAATTCAGCTATTATAAATAACACTGCAATAGACATAATAGTGCCTATATCTTTTTAAATTAGTGTTTTGTATTCTTTGGGTAAATACCCAATAGTGTTATTACTGGATTGTAGGGTAGTTCTATTTAATTTTTTTCTATTTTTAATTTTTGAGGAATCTCCATACTGGTTTCCACAGTGGCTGCTCCAGTTTGCATCCCCACCAACAGTGCATGGGGGTTCCCTTTTCTCCACATCCTCACCAATACTTGCTGTTTCTTGTGGTTTTGATTTTAGCCATTCTGACAGTTGTGAGGTGATATCTCATTGTAGTTTTAGTTTTGTTTCCCTGATGATGAGTGATGTTGAACATTTTTTCATGTGTCTGTTGGCCATCTGTATGTCTTCTTTCTTAATGGAAATATTCAGACCATTTATATTTAGTATAGTGACGTAATTTTATCACATTCTATATTTGGTACTTACATTTCATTGCTGTATTTTCTTTCCCCCTTTAGTTTTACTTGCTGATTTGAATATTTTACTGTCTATCCCACTTTCCTTTTGTTAATATTTACATTTTACCATACTTTAAGATTCCATTATCTTCTGATTATCGTTCCTTTCTTTACTCTATTAAGCAGAATAAACCATTGGTTGTGAGGAAGTTAACTACTATTTAATCCTCAAGACAAAACTGATTCCTTCCTACCACGCTTCCTCCTGTCTTCCTTCCTCCCTCTCTTTCTTTCTTCCATTTTATTCTCATCACACTAGCTATGACCTTCAATATTTCTTGTCTGAAATATAGTTTTCATTCTGATCTTTTTGTAGTCATTTTTCCTTATTCTGCTCTTTTCCACATATGCATGTTAGAAAATCTGATCTTAACATTTGCCTATCCACTTTAGCACTTTGAATAACTCCTGATTACCTATTGAGTTTACAAAAATGTCTTCAATCTTACTTTTATAGTTAGCTATAGTTACACAAAAATTTACCTTCTCACATCTTATCCTTCATTTCTCCATTCCTCATGCTCCATTCATGATCCAAATTGGATCACTCATTCTACTCCCTACATGTCAAATGCTTTCCCAACTTCAACTCTCCATCCTTGCTTACACAATCTCTAACTTTTAAAAGCCAAGTGGCTCTTGTTCTCCCGATGAAGACTTTCAATATTTTTTTGTAACATAATTTGGATTTTAAGACAATTTTAACGTATTATAATAATTTATGTATTATAAGACAAAAAGGAACTTTTTGTCTTATAATACATAAATACCTATATTTATATTTATTGTCATAACTGATACATTATTATTTGTGTACTCCTTCTACGTTTTATTTCTTTTGAGCCTCTGCATAGTGAAATATGTTGGAACTCTGTAAAATAGATAATCAGTGAACATTCGTGGACACAGAAATGTGCTCAGCAACAATTGGGAGAGAGGATTTTACATTAAATAATGTTGGGCTGTTTGTTCCCTAGCTTCACAGAGCTGTGAAGATGAGATAGCCTGAGGTTTGCATCTTTCTCTTCTTATTCTCTCCTCTAACGAAGTTGAAAAGACTTCTTCTCCAGAAAACTTAATAACTATGTTAGAAAATTCAGAGAACATCACAATGCTATACAAGCAGTTATCTTCATCTGTTTACAGAGAAATCTCGTTAAGTTTCAATAAGACTGAAATCTGTGACATGTTGGATCAGGGTTGGAAGAATTTTACCAAATTGACACTGTAAATGGGATTTCAGTGTAAATCTTGTTCCCACTTAAAGCAGGTTTCAAGCACTTTAGAAACATTTCTAATTAGATAAATTAGTGGATCCTAGATATACGATAGGTTATAAATGGAGTCTAGAGGTCCCAGTGGATACGCTTATAAGCTAGAACAAGTTACTCCACCCCTTTGTGCCTCAGTTTCCTCATCTATGACATAGGGACAAGGAGACCTAACTCACAGCATTACTATTAGAATTAAATAAGAAAATACATATAGAAAGAGGAGGGGTAACATGGTTAAGAGAACAGATTTAGCAATCAGAATTAGGTTAGAATTTTTGATTTGCCAATAATAGTATGATTATGAGCAAAATTATATCACCTCTATGACCACTATTAGTTATTTTGAACACACATTATTCATAGCATCTATCAAATTCTAATTTCTTTTTATTTATTTGCACATTTATGTCTCCAACCAACTGTAATCCTTCCCTCCTTGAAGCTCCTCAGCACTTTGAGTGTTATTTGTTACATTAATTGCATTCTAATTTCTTTTTAAATTTTTACTGCATACTTATTAATTTTCCTGGATGGTTATAATCTCAAAGTAGGCTTTTAAAAAAATTCATCTTTTATTCAGTACCTAATACAGTATCTTGCAAATAGTTGCTGCCCAATGAAGAATAGATAAGTCCAGTTGAATCCTAATTAAATAAAGTTAGCAAAGTGAGGTCCAGGTGGATGCATGCTGTAGATATGGCTGGAAGTCCAGAGTCTCTTCTTCCTTCATATCCTTCTGGTGACAGAGATATCTTGGTGACAGAGATGATTTGTACCTGATCAATTATTTAGATTTGCATGTGTCAACTGAACGGCTAGAAGGGAAAGACTCAAGGGAAAATGAATACAAATAAAAAACTCAAAACTGAAACTGAATTCAAGCTGATGAATGAGATTGTGTATTTATTTTTTGCCTATTCTATATTGATGATAGAGAGGTCAAACAGAGGTATTTTTGCTATCTTGGTTTTAGAAAGTCCATTCTCTTACCTATGTTAACAAAATTCTTAATAATGAGAAACCACACAAAGAAGGTTGACAGATATTTGTTTGAGGTAGCTTTTTCTCAGAATGGTCCCTAAATAGCATAACACTTTAAATAATTTAAAGAATTTGTTATTCAGAAATAAGCTAAAATGAAATCCTGTATTTTTACCTATCCTAAGTCTTCTCGATCTATACCTTCATAACAATATATTCTCTTCAAGAGTTTTATTCAACAAAAGGAAAGCCAGATCCTTCAGTTCATGAATAACCCTCTCCTGATAGAGGGTACATTAACAAGCTAGGTCAGGACAAGCGTCTTCTACCTGAAGCTCCACCTCCACCAATATCAGACATGAAGCTGAGTGTAGAGAAAGTCATGAAAACCTGAAAGGACCAGTGCTTGATGAGGTAAACCAAACTAGAGGATGAAGTGTTCAGAGAAAAGGAAGGAGAACTGTGAGCAATATCCTGGAATAGGCCCTGATGTTTGCAGTTAACTCCAGTATGCTAACACCTCAGGAACGTGTGTGCTATTTTCATTTAAGGACCCAAAATGGGAGAACCTTCATTTAGCATTCAAAGTCTTTAATTTGGTCCCATTATGTAAACTTTGAAAAAAAGTGAGGCAGAGAGGAAATGTTCCAGCTTCTGTAATAATCTTTAAAGCATTAAACTTGGGGCGCCTGGGTGGCTTAGTTGGTTAAGCATCTTTCTTTGGCTCAGGTCAGATGTTGGGGTCTTAGGATCAAGCCCTGCTTCAGGCCTTCCTACTCAGCGGGGAGTCTGCCTCTCCCTCTGCCCCTCCCTTTGCCCCTCCCCCTGCTCATGCTCAGTCTCTCTCAAATAAACAAACAAATAAATAAATAAAAATCTTAAAAAAATAAAGCATTAGAGTTATTTAGTAACTTATATTAATAACAGAGTAACTTGTTCACGTTCACTTGTTTGATGATAGTCACCAATATGACTCTGTCTTCAGTGCTTGGAAGATGTATATATGCACAGGGGGGTATTTGTGCCCTGTGTTAGCATAAACAATATTTTCAGATTTATTACTTACAAAGTAAGCAGTGTAACTATAAAATTTATAATCTGGGCTATCAGGAACAAAACAGAAAGAATGAAGTAACAGAAACAGTTAAAAAATTTTCTAAGAGTGTTGTACAGATGCTATTTTTAAAAAATCTCCACCATTTTAAAAACATACTATAGGTATCTCCAAGTGTTTAAATAAATTTCTTCTATACATATTAAGTGGGAACAACAAAGATCATGTTAATAAATCATTGCACATGGTAAAAAAAAATAACAGAAACATTTTTTTAACTGGGATTTTTCTCTCTTCCTCTTCTTTTTTTTTTTTTCTTTAATTCTGTGTTGCACATACCTAATTCTATTATGTTAGGTAATTTTAGCAAGGTTTACATGAACCTTGAACAGTCCTGTTAACTTTTTTCAGTAAATGTAGACTAAAAACATGAAGGATGTTATAGTGCTTTTGGGGGGAAAAACAGACCCACGGTAATGGCATATCATTATGAAAGGAAAAGGTAACTTTGGAGAGGCATGTGAAATGTTTGCAGCTACAGTTCAGTCTTTTGGAAAGCAGTGATGATCGCCTACATAAGAAGGAAAGTTTCTTTGCTGTTTCAATAACATAGACATTTGAGGAAAAAACTTCCTTTGACATATGCATTTCATAGTACTGATGCATAAAAAAAAGAAAGGTGAAGCTCATACAGGTAGTTTTACCCGAAGTATATCTGTATATATATTTATACATTTCAGGATATGGGTATGTTATCTGACAGTCATTAAATCTCAAAACTTCACTTCAGGGATCAAACAACCAGGCACTTAGGAAACAAAACTGACAGAAAATACCCAAAGCAACCTCAAGAAGGTCATGCCTCAATAACCTACAAAAACTAGTGTAAGTTTTTTGAGGTATTATACTGTTGCATTAGACTTAGACCTGAAACTTACATTTTTAAAAAAGATTTTATTTATTTATTTGAGACAGAGAGTAAAGTAGGGGGAGGAGCAGAGGGAGAGGGACAAGCAGACCCTGCCCTGAGTGCAGAGCCCGACACAGGGCTCCATCCCGTCACCCGGAGATCATGACCTGAGCCGAACCCAACTCTCAGTTTCAACTCTCAACAACTGAGCCACCCAGGCGCCCCTGAAATTTATATTTTTTAAAAGCATATAACAAAGTTCCAAATCAGTGACTCTTGCCAAAGCTGTGAAGGTATATTGCAAAAATGTAATATTAGTTTATTGATCTGAAAAATGTGGCTAAGAAAGAGGAAATCAATATTAACCACAGTCATATTGTTGGGGGAAGAACCCCTCACGTTTGCATCTTTAGAAAGAATGACTGGATTTATGGAAATGGAAAGACATTTATTAGTGCAAGTAGATGATCAAGATGAATAGGGAAGGCTTTCCAAGACAGTATTCCCTGTGAACACGTGTGTTTCCCTGCACAGCTCACAAGTGGAGAGCTGTGCAGCCTATCACGCGGGCCTCAAGGCTAGCAGCTGCAGGACACATAGGAATCTTTTCCTACTGATTGGATTATTGAAGGGGAAAACTGCTACTATGATTTGGGCCCAATTCAAGTCTATCTCTAAATCCTTTTGTAATTTCTAATATCTTTTAAAAATGATTTTTCTCCCAGCCTTGCGTCTTACGGCTTCTTATTTACAGCATGGAGAGAGAGAAAGAGAGATTTGCTAAGCCACTTAATAAACGAATCAATCAGTGATTTTGATGTTATTAAGTAACACTGATCAAATGGGACTTCTCTTAAATGGAGAATACGGGAAAAAATAGAATGTGTAAATGTAAATGATAACAGTTCTAAGAATCTTGTATCTAACTGTGTTAAATGATACCCAGGTGTTTGGGAGGACTCATTCACCACAATTTTTACTGTTTGATAGAGAAAATTCAGAGGAGTTTCCTCTTTTTTTTTTTTTTTTTTTTGGAACTGAAGTATAGTTGATACATAATCATTACATTAGTTTCAAGTGTATAAAATAGTGATTCTATAACTCTATATCTTATATTATGCTCACCACAAGTGTAGCTACCATCTGTCACCATACAATACCATTGACTATATTCCCTATGCTGTGCCTTTTATTCCTGTGACTTATTCATTCCATAATGAGAAGCCTGGATCTCCCACTCCCCTTCACCCATTTTGCCGTCTTCCCCCTTCCACGCCCCCAGGCAACTGTCAGTTTGTTCTCTGTATCTACGGGTCTTTTTCTACTTTTGTTTGTGTCTTTCTTCTTTGGTAAATTTATTATCAAAGAAAACATTAGTGAATGGTTGCAGGGCATTCACTGGGCCTTGTTATGAGGCAGTGGGACATGAGTGAAGAGAGTGTAGATACTTTTTATGGAGGCAAATTTTGCCTTGATTCCTTCGGTATGTTTTTATTTATTTATTTATTTATTTATTTATTTATTTAGAATAGCTTTTTCTCACCATCAAATATATGGCATTCCCAATCCTTTATCTATTATATTACAGCAGAAATTGATAAAATTTCCCAGGTACTCAGCATTAATGAAGAAGACTACTGTCAGCTCTGCGTGACCAGCCCTGGACATCAACTGTCCTAAACTCAAATTTTTGCTACAAAGGCTGTAGGGATTAACATCTCCTTACACGAGTAACTCCTTCCAACCCTACCAGTGTGACAGAAGAATGCAGAAAGACTGCCTAACTCACTGAGAGAATATGTTAAGCTATGATGCAAAAGCCTTGTAACAATGAAGAATTTTTGTTTATTCCTTTACTATTCTGTTTATCCATTTATTATTTTATTTAGCCATTTACCTGGTTCTATCCTCTGCATATATGCCTTAATTGGGGATCTTTGGAGAAGGAGGGGCAGATGCGAGACATAGTTCCAGATGGAAGGATGAATAATTTATCCTAGAGATGCATATGGGAACAATGGATTCATCCCAACATTATAATAGCTGTAAAGGAGTAGCGATGTAAAGATGAAATGACTCTTTGTTATTTTGTATTTGCTTAATTGCTCGTTTTTTGTTAAAAGATTATGTCTTAGTATTTGATTGATCTCCTGAAGGTCACATCTACCTTGGAGATTTTATTTCAATTCAGGCTACCGTGTGTATGTGTGTGTGTGTGTGTGTGTTTTCTTTTGAGTATCTATTATGTTCTGGGTCTCGAGATAGTGTCTGTGGGAAATCGTGGATGAATAATACAGTCACCCTGATTTTAAGGCTCACTCTGTAGTAGCCTCATTAGCTGATTTCTTTCATTCTTGAGATGCTGTTATTACAAACGACCTTATTTTTAAAGATATACATGATTTTTTCTGTCTTTTCATCAAGTACAGAATTCATACACACATACAATCTACACGCAAGCTGCCATCTGCCATATAATTACATACATACACATGCACACATGCACACACACTCACACCTATCTGCCCACCTACCTATCAATTCTAAAGAACCCAATCCAGAAGCTAACTGTGTGTCAGTTTTTACTGTTGGCCCACCACAAAGACTAAGGAACATTTTACTTTCCCCTCCATTAAAAAGCTAAGAGCTTTAGAGCGCCTGAGAGGCTCAGTCTGTTAAGCATCTGCCTTCGGCTCAGATCATGATCTCAGGGTGCTGGGATCCACTGTATTGAGCCCTGCATTGAGCCCTGCATAGGGCTCCTTGCTCAGTGGGGAGTCTGCTTCTCTCTCTCCTTATGTCTCTCTCCCTGCTCATGCTCTCTCTCTGTCAAATAAATAAATAAAATCTTTTTTTTTTTTTAAGATTTTATTTATTTATTCATGAGAGACAGAGAGAGAGACAGAGGCAGAGGGAGAAGCAGGCTCCCCGCGGAGCAGGGAGCCCGATGCGGGACTCGATCCCAGGACCCTGGGATCATGACCTGAGCCGAAGGCAGACGCTTAACCGACTGAGCCACCCAGGCGTCCCAATAAAATCTTTTTTTAAAAAAAGCCAAGATCTTTGAGACCTGGAGACCTGGATTACTCTTTACCTGGGAATAAATATTAAGAGGTCTCTTCATTGAAATACTAGACTCTTGGAGAGGAGAATAGCTCTTCTTTAGGAAAAAAAAAAAAAATAGATTTTATGTCAGGGCGGTAAGTTCTCTGAAAACCTGTGTGTTGTTCCATGAAAAGGAACTTGTGAGGATCCAGGCCATCAAGGGATGTTCTACCTGGTTGTCAAGGAACTGGACTCCAAGAACCTCTGTCTGAGGGGCATAAGGAAGCTTCCAAGTGGTAACCATGTTTGGATTTCTTCAAGGAGATGGATACCATGATTTGAGGGCTGCTTTGACGAAAGAATTATGAAACAAATGTGTACTTATTGGACAAACATACGTACATATATAATAGAAATTGTTCAAGATTTATGTAGAATATCAGCAACATTGAGGAAGAGTGAGGAGCTAGTAAAAAAAAAAGGGGCGGGTTATAAAAAGCAACAACTTCCACTCGGTTAAAACAAAGAGGATTGAATGATGGGATAAATAAGGAACATTTTTTTCACCTGCCTGTAATTAAATGAGATCTGTTGTGCCCTGTCTTATGAGGCTGCTGTCCAAATTTCCAAATCTTTATGAAAGGCCAAAAGTAGATGTTACCTGTTGTGGGCAGATGATGGTAGCAGAGAGCTCTTCTTACATTTAAAATTTGATCCATATTCAGCTATAAACTCAAGCACTTCATATTTCTAAGCTATTTCTAATGCATAAACTCCTTTTCCATAATCACATATTTTTAAGTATTTATTTATTTATTTAAAGTAATGAAGGCGAGAGACTCATGTACCAGCCAGTGATATCTGTATGGCTGTATTAAAGGGTCAGGAATAATCTGATTTTGCTAAACTAGGAGTAATTGTCTTACTTTTGGAAAATGGATTATTTTAGATCTTTGGATCTAGCTAAAAGGCATATAAAAATAAATTTGATCATAAGGGGTTAAATAGTTTTGAAAAGAAGATTATAAATCAGACTGACTTGTTAGATATTGTATTTTCAGTCTTACTCAAGGGATTCATAACCATCACTAGACATGTAAGAGTTACAGACTGGATTTATAGTATACACATTCTTGCCATACATCATAAAACTAATTGTAAAGAGTGGGGTAATAAATAGAACAAAGCCCATTGCTTTCACTTTGAGGAGAACTTAATAGACAGAAAGAGCATCTTCAGTTTATAAAATTAGCTTAATTTGTGTTGGGTGATAAATTTAGGGGAGTAAGCAGGCCAGAAGTTAAAAAATACTACAGTCTTATTTTGGCAAGTAAAGCAAAATCTTTTTCTTGGTGTGTTGCCCCTGCCTTTTCTTCATGAAAGCATTGAGGTTAAAAATACATTCTTGAAAATAGCCAGAAATGTTAGTCTTTAATAAAGAACAAAACAATAAAAGGTACATTATTATAAAAAGAAAAAAAAGATGGTGTTTTACCTTCTCTAGTGACAGTGAAGAATTTTTGTCACTATGAGATATTAACCAAGTTTCTCTTTTTTCCCGGTTTATTAACAACATGCATTTGGGGTCTTTACTTTGCCTAAACAAACACTATCTCAGCAGGTGTGCTAATATCCTAGCCTCAGATACGTACCCTGTGGCTGAAAGAAATCTAAACAGGGTGGCTAAAAGGCTCTTCTGCGGTCATCTCAGTAAGAACACACTGTTGCATTGATTAGAACATGCCTAAGGAAGGAACTTCTCATTTGCAATTTGGAAAGCATACATTCCCTCTGGAATACACTTTTTTTTTTTCTTTAATTTCTGTTCACGGTTGACCTCACCTTTTTTGTTTAACCAAACCCATTAATCAAACATATCCCAGAGGTGGCTAATGATCTTTCAGAATACTAATAGAAGCAGAAAGTCAAGGACAGTACAAATTGATCCACATCACCCACCTTATTAGGTTTACAATGCTGGCAGTACTTACTCATCTTTTGAGAATAATAGCTATCTGGTTAGCAGGGGTCTGCTGCTTTAACAATAAGGATTTTATGTACCTGTCAATAAAATTGGTTCTACAATTCCTAGAAAGTCGTATCATGCAAACTTTTCTGAATGCTATCATCAAATTTTCCCTTCTAACATTTGAAAATGTGTACATGCATCAGACTATACAATACAACATATTTATATCAATGTGAAAAATGTAATTTTCTGCAAGGACTCAATTATTAAAAATTCATATCCTTTTTCTGTATTGATTTTTTTATATGGAAATTATTAGCCAAAACACAGGAAAAGGAGCAAAATATAAATAGTTAGAATTGATTGGTGGCTATTTGAATCTCCCTGACTAAACACTGGCTTGGTTCAAGCTTCAGAGCTATGTGGCTGGAGCCTCAGCATCTAGCTCTTCAGTAGATAAACATGAATATATTAGAATAAAAAGAGATTTGTTTTCTATAGAAGACTTTATTGGGAGCCTTTGTAATCACTCCTTCAAATAGTTAAGCACGAACATACCAGGGGAGAAAGGGAGAAGGAGAGTTCTGGTACGGAAAGAAGGTTCAATGGATAGGCCATCTAGGTTTCTGCCCAATATGGAAAATCCATTTTCAATTCAAACCTATTCAGAGGGTAATGCCAGAGGAGAAATCATATATTCTTTGCAGTCAGAACAAAATTCCTTTAGAGAGAGTCCAGCTTAGTTGAGAATATACTCTGATAAATGCTGCAGGGATAAATATATCTCTTGTGGATCCTAGTTTTCTAGTAGAAGAAAGAAGTAACCATGAAAAGTAAAACAGCAGAGGAAGGAAGAATGGGGCCAAGATGAAGCTCATCTCTGTGCAGGGCTTCATCATGCCATTTTCAGCATTATGTTTAAGTGTTCTAAAAATATTATGCTCCCAACCTCAAGGATGGCAAAATAATTATGAATTCTAAAAACATATTTTGTCAAAATATTAATCATAGGCTTTGCCTTTTTTTTTTTTCTATATTTCTGTGATCTTATTAAAATCTAAATTAGATCATGTCTTAGGCTTCCTTTCAAAATTCCCTCCCAGGTGCCTTTCATGACACCTAGAATACAATCTCTCTTCTGATGGTTTTCAAGGCCTGGTAGGACCCGGCCCTTACCTGTCTCTCAAATGTATCTAATCACCCCTGCTTCCTTTGTTCTCACTTGCTCTTCCTTTGGCAAGACCTCCCTCTTCCTATACTCTTCACATGTTTAGTATCTTCTCATTCTCCAAGTTTCCGCTTTATAAAGGCCTTCAATAACCAATGCATGCAAAGCTGGCTCTCCTGTTATGCTTTATCTGTACCCCTTAGTTCTTTCCTTTGTAGAAATTATCCAACTTGAAATTATTTCATTTATTTTTCATTTTACTTACCTTTCCCCCGTATGCATGTCTATCTCTTACTCTGGGAAGTAAGCCTCATATACGTAGGGGCCTCATCTCCCTTTTAAGTTGACCTCGGTGTCTAGTACAATGCTTGGCACAGGTGGAAGGGAATGAATGCTTGTTGAATTCGTGCTTCAGGTAGCACTATCCGTGGCACTGGAGCACCTTCAATGACTGGAAGACTTGCTCTTCTGACTTAACTGATGCCAACACTTCCTCCCGCCTTTAATGTTATATTGTATTGATGCCCAATGCCCTGGATTTATGGTGCTCTAATACCATCCTCATACTTCTTACTTTCAGGCTTCATGTGTGTGATATAAATGCAATTTTTCTTAAATCAGTGTTAGTCATATTCTCTGCATCCTTATACAAATTAACAGGCACACACACATACACACACACACACACACACACACACACACATCTCTTTTTCCCGGAAACACTGTAAATTCGGTATCATTTCTTTTTCTATTTACTGATAGAGAAACTAAAGGCCAAAGGAGTCAAACATTTTGGTTACCCCACCCCCAACTTTCTTTCTCTCTCTTGTTATCTTAACCACCATTGGTGAGAGCATCGTTTTGGCCAGGCATTTTACATACGTTCTGGATAAGGTATACTTTGTCCTTCTGTCTGTCTGTCTTTCTCTCTTTTAAACAGATGATGAAACCAAAACTTTGGGAGATTGTACCATTTTACCAAAATCTCTCTGTTGCTAAGAGATGCACTGAAGATTTGAATTCCTGTTGGCCTGACACCTAAACACATGCACGTTGCATCTGATTTCATGTGCCTCATAGATCAGGAGTCAAAACAGATACACTGTTATGAACTATATTTGCCTGCATTGTTTGTGCTCCATCTCCACCACATCTACACTTGGAAATCTTTTAGGGAGAATGAAAAAATAGTAAGAGACCCTCAAGAGATAAGACTAAAGGGATTAAAGAATAGGTACAAGAACAGATTGTTCATATTCTGACCAGTCCTTTACTTTTCCATCTTATTTTTCTCTGGGTGATCAGATATACTTTTAAGACTTCAAATGTCATTTATAGGATGGTGTTTCTCAAGTCCAAATCTCTAGCCATGATTTCTTTCTCTAGCTACAGACCCATTCATGCCAAAAGACTACTAGATATCTTCACCAGGGTAGCCACTGATTTCCCAAACTCCATGTATACAAACTTGAGTTCTACTTAAATCTGCTCCTACACTGACACTTTCCAGAGGAATAAACAGCAGCAGCAGCAGCATGGTGTTGCCCATGCTAAACGCCTCTTCTAATGCCTGATAATTATCAGTTCTCCCAAAGATACCTTCTGAAACTGGATTCTCCTCTCCAATCAACAATATAGCCAATTAGTTCAGACCCTGGCCATCTGTCATCATTCTTGACTACTGTAATAGCCTCTCTTTTCTGCATCATGTGCTCCTCACTGTTTACCCCCTGTACACTTATTATTTTTCTGACATCTCTGAAGTTAACATTCTTACCTTAAGAACTTATGTTGAATTCCTCTCTTTCCTAAGATGCTTTATATGTTCAAATTTCTATTATGGCTCACAAAGCCCTTTACAACCTGGCCTCTTCTGTTCTCATTACCTGAATCCTCTTTCCCCTTCACACCTATTTTCTACACATACTAAATCTCATGCCTTATCCTGAACTGCTTTCCCCTTTCAAGCCCTGTGTCTTTGTACATGCTATTTCCTCTGTCAGGAATGTCCTACCTTCTTTTCTATCTGGAGACCTCCTGGAAGTCTTTAGTATGACACTCAAATTATTCCCCTCCAAACTGCTCAGATTTCTTATAGCACTTTATTATCCTTTGTTATGGCATCTACTTCATTCTGTTAAATATGCATATATTTACTCATCTGTCTCCCCTTCTTCCTCATTAGTCTGATTCCTATTTAAGGTAGTGTCTTTTTCTTCTTTGTTATTTACCCAAAAGGATTATTGTCCTGAGCAGTATAGGACAGATATTCAATAAAGGTTTGGGAGTATTGATGTGGGAATATTTGGGAGACACCTTGTTTCAGGAGATACAAGAATCGAAAACCTTCTTAAAGGCATTAAGTAAGTGGCCATACTTGTCCCATATGTTAGTAGCACACTTTACAAATCTACCTTCAAGGTCACCATGTATAGAAACTAGAAAGGCAATGGCTGAAGCTGAACCCTCAGATATAGAGGCTGCTGTCAGTGGCTTTGATATAGTCCATTCTGTCTATAAAATGCTTTTATCTAATTTTCTCAAATTCACCCTTAGTACTCTCTATTTTTTGTTTTTGTTTTTTTGTTTTAATTCCAATATTTGTACTTTTACAGTTATAAAGTGTCTGATGTGCTTGCTGTCACTGAGCTTCCTAAAGAGAATTATTTGGAAACAAAGAGATGAAAGTGTTACTGCTCTGCGGTCACACTGGGAGCCCTTCAGAAAGAGCAAAGCCTGCTTGCTTCTCAGAAATCACTGGTGAAGATTAATGCATGAGGTCCACAGTGAAAATGCTATTTTAACTTTAAAAGATCTCAACAACTACAGCTATTCACTACATGGGTACTGAAGCTTTTAAGGACTCACAAATCCTGAAGATGAGGAAAAGATAAGAAGCCATGAAGTTAGAGTATAAAGAAGATGAGAAAAATCTTGACCAGAAAATGACCAAGAACTATATGTCAGGAGAATTGTTTTTCTTTTCAAAGGTTAAAGTATATGCAGCTGGTATGTAATCATATTTTAATGTTTTACTTCTACATTTAAAATCTAGATATTACCATGCAATAAGGAAACTTCGAGATTCAGAGGCCCTAGGAATCAGCAGTTTACACAGAACATAATTTGTCTTTATGCATCTTTGGCAAATGTCCATCCATCATCTTCTGCTTAAATGCTTCTGAGATTAGAGAGTTTATTCTATTAGCCTACCCGTCTATCTCCTTGTTGGGCAGCTCTAATTAGTATTTAATGTTTAATTTGAAGCCTATATATCCCTCCTGATATGTCCACGTCTTTTTTCAAATTCATTTTTTCATATATGTATGCATGCTTAATATACATATACATATACATATACATATATATATATTTAAGCAACTTAAAGTTAGTCTGCTCCTTTTCTTATAGCCCTTAGAATTTTGAAAGGATTTATCCTATCTCCCATTAATCTTCTCTTCTCTAGTTTATACATCTTTCATCCCATAGCAGCATGAAGAATGATAAAAATCATATTATGGTCATCTTCCTTGACATAACATGATGTTACTAATTCACCACTCAGCAGAGAAAGAATTTTGCTTTTATTTAGAGTACTAATGAAGCACTTATCCTGAACATCTACAAAATCTGCTTATTCCTTCAAAGAATGGCATGTATTTATCAGATTTTCGGTGAGTATGAGATACTTTCTGTGACTGTAGAATAGAGAAAAACTAGTTGGTGTAAAATAGTCGAAGACTGCATTCTGTCTTCATTCACGGTCTTTGTGTGTTCTAATAAGCAATCTAAATCATTATAGTGCATGCTAATTAGAGAGATGAATAATGAGTAATGCCACCAAGATTAACATGTTCAGTGTAAAATTAAGCATTGATATATAGAAATTGGATAAATGTTAAAAATTATGCTTTCAGAAGACATCCAAATGGCCAACAGACACACGAGAAAGTGCTCAACATTGCTCGGCATCAGGGAAATCCAAACAAAACCTCAACGAGATACCACCTCACACCAGTCAGAATGGCTAAAATTAACAAGTCAGGAAATGACAGATTTTGGCAGGGATGCAGAGAAAGGGAAACCCTCCTACACTGTTGATGGGAATGCAAGCTGGTGCAGCCACTCTGGAAAAGAGTATGGAGGTTCCTCAAAAAGTTGAAAATAGAGCTACCCTATCACCCAGCAATTGCACTACTGGGTATTTACCCCAAAGATACAAGTGTAGTGATCTGAAGGGGTACATGCACCCTGATGTTTATAGCAGCAATGTCCACAATAGCCAAACTATGGAAAGAGCCAAGATGTCCATCGACAGAGGAGAAGTGGTATATATATACAATGGAATATTATGCAGCCATCAAAAGGAATGAGATCTTGCCATTTGCAATGATGTGGATGGAACTGGAGGGTATTATGCTTTGCGAAATGAGTCAATCAGAGAAAGACATGTGTCATATGACCTCACTGATATAAGGAATTCTTAATCTCAGGAAACAAACTGAGGGTTGCTGGAGTGGTGGGGGGTGGGAGGGATGGGGTGGCTGGGTGACAGACATTGGGGAGGGTATGTGCTATGGTGAGCACTGTGAATTGTGTGAGACTGTTGAATCACAGACCTGTACCTCTGAAACAAATAATACATTATATGTTAAAAAAAAAGAAGAAGATAGTAGGAAGGGAAAAATGAAGAGGAGGGAAAGTGGAGGGGGAGATGAAACATGAGAGAGTATGGACTCTGAGAAACAAACTGAGGGTTCTAGAGGGGAGGGGGTGGGGGGATGGGTTAGCCTGGTGATGGGTATTAAAGAGGGCATGTATTGAATGGAGCACTGGGTGTTATATGCAATGAATCATGGAACACTACATCAAAAACTAATGATGTAATGCATGGTGATTAACATAACATAATAAAATAAAAAAATTATGCTTTCACGGTAAAATAACAAAGAAGGAAACGTTCAGTATGACTGACTAGTGTATAGGAAGACAAAATCATAAATGCCATCAAGTATTGTGTTTTTTTTTAAATGTTATGATTTAATTAAGATTTTTTTTTTGTTCCTAAAGTGAAATTTCCCTCCTGGTATTTTTTTTTTAAGAATTTTTTATTTATTTGAGTTAGAGAGAGAGAGAGCATGAGTGGGGGCAGGGGCAGAGGGAGAGGGAGAAGCAGGCTCCCCTCAACAGGGGCTCAATCCCAGGACCCTGGGTTCAAGATCTGAGTTGAAGGCAGATGCTTAACTGACTGAGCCACATAGGGGCCCCTCACTCCTGCTGTTTTTAAAGTTGTTTTTGTTATTGATTATTGGTTATTTTTCAAAGCTCTTCTTAACAATGGCAAAATTGTCTAAAAGAAAATGATTGATTTTAACAGTGAAAATTACAGGTTTAGGTAAATGCACTCTGTCAACATTCTTATTATGATGACCCGCCTCTGGGAAGGCATGGTCTTCAATGTGATGTGTTGCCTCTGTTTGCTGGTTTAATTTACAATATTCAGACTTGTAAAAGTTAACAGATTTTGTTTACATGTATGTATGTAATTTTAACTCAACTTTATTATAATTTACATAACAATGAATTATTACTCATTTTATTTTATTTTTAATTTAAATTTTAGTTAACATACAGTGCAATATTGGTTTCTGGTGTAGAACTCAGTGGTTCATTACCTACATACAACACTCAGTGCTCATCACAAGTGCCCTCCTAATGACCATCACCCATCTAGCCCATCCCCCCACCCAACTCCCTCCACCAACCTCAGTTTGTTTCTCTATCATTAGGCATCTCTTATGGTTTGTTTCCCTCTCTCCTTTTTTTTCTTTTCCCCCTTACCACATGTTCACATTTTCTTTCTTAAATTCCACATATGAGTGAGATTATATGGTATTTGTCTTTCTCTAACTTATTTCACTTAGTGTAATACACTTTAGCTCTATCCATAATCATTGCAAATGGCAAGATTTCATTCTTTTTGATGGCTGAGTAATATTCCATTACACACACACACACACACACACACACACACACACACACCACACCTTCTTTATCCATTCATCAGTTGATGAACATTTGGGCTCTCTCCATAGTTTGGCTATCGTTGATACCCCTTTGAATCTGTATTTTTGTATCTTTTGGGTAAATACCTAGTAGTGCAATTGCTGTGTCATAGGGTAGTTCTATTTTTAAATTTTTGAGGAACCTCCATACTGTTCTACAGAGTGGCTGCACCAGTTTGCATTCCCACCAACAGTGCAAGAGTTTCCTTTTCTCTGCATCCTTGCCAACAGGTGTTGTTTCTTGTGTTGTTAATTTTAGCCATTCTGACAGATGTGAGGCTGTGTCTCATTAAAGAGAGGGGGGAGAGGGGCAGAGGCAGAGGGAGAGATTCTTAAGCAGGCTCCACACCCAGTGCAGAGTCCCGTGCCGGGCATGATCTCACAACTTTGAGATTATGACCTGAGCCTAAATCAAGAGTCGGACACTTAACTGAGTGAGCCACTCAGGCACACCATGTTACTCATTTTAAATGTAAATTTGTATAACCACCATCACAGTGAAAGTTATAAAACATTTTCATCAGTCTAAAAAGATCCCTTGTGCTTTTTGCAGTCAATACTCTTGGTCTCTGACTCAACACTTATCACTCCTAGCAACCATTGATCTGCTTTCTGACACTATATATTAAGTTTTTCTATTTAGAATTTCATATAAATGTTATCAAATAATATGTATGATTTTTTGCTCAACATATAATGGCATAGTATTTTTGATAGTCATCCACACTGTCCCATGGGATCAGCAGTTTGTTCTTTTTCATTACTGAGTAGTATTCCACTGCATGAATATACCGTGATTTGCTTATTTTTTCACATATTGATGGGCATCTGGATTGTTCCATTTTGGTACTGTTATGAACAAAACGACAAGATTATTGTGTATAAGTATTTGTGTATACATGTTTCATATCTCTTGAGCAAATATGTATAAGTCTAATTGCTGGATCACACAATAATCATATATTTAACTTTAAAAAAATTGCCAAGCTTTTTCCCGAAGTGGTTGCAAAATTTTATATTTCCATGGACAGTGTCTGAGATCCAGTTGCTCCACATTTGTTAGTCTCTCTCTCTCTTTTTTTAGTCTTTTTTTTTTTTTTTATTGAAGTATAGTTGACATGCAAGGTTAAATTAGTTTCAGGTGGACAACATGGTGATTGGGCAACTCTATATGTCACATTATGCTCACCACAAGTGTAGTTACCATCTGTCACCATACAACACTATTACAGTATCATTGACTATATTCCCTATGCTGTGACTTTTATCTCTGTGACTAATTCATTACATAACTGGAAGCCTGTCTCTTCCACACTCCTTCACACATTCTTACCCACACCTCCACCATCTCCCCCCACATCTTTTTAAATTTAGCCATTTGAATGGATGAGTAGTGACATTTCATTGTGGTTTTAATTTCATTTCCTTAGTGACTAGAGATGGGAGGCATCTTTTCATATGTTTTTTTGGTCATTGGTGTGTCTTCTCTTGTAAAGTATCTGATCAAATCTTGTCCATTACTTTAGTGAATTAGTGAATTATTTTTTCTTTGTGACTTTAAGAATTCTTTGTATATGAATACAAGAACTTAGACATATATACATGTTACAAATATTTTCTCCCAGTATGTGGCTTCTTTTGTTAAAATAGTTTCTTTTGAAGATCAGATCTTTCAAACTTTTAAAAACTGAGGTATAATGTATATACTATGAAATATAGATCACAAGTGCTTAGCTTAATGAATTTTGACAATTGCATAACTTAATATAACTGTCACTCTTACCAAGATATAGAATACTTACATCACTCCAGAGTGCCCTACACTGCAGTATAGTTGAGTGAAGAAGCCCCCAGAAAAGGGGCTTATGAAATATTGGTGGGGAAGGGCCCTTTTTATGAGATTGGGATCCCAGAAGACATGGAAGTACTGGGACCCATAACATAAATAGGAGAGTTACCAGCAAAGAAGAGGAGAGAGTCATCTTCTTTTGAGTCTGAAGGGAAATGATTGTTCATTTATTTTTCTTTTATATTTATTTAATGTCTAACTGTGCCAGGTCTGTGTTAAGTGCTTAGATTATAGTGGGGAATGGGTCAAGCTGTTCTCTGCTCTTGTGGTGTTTCCGTGTTAGCTGTGGAGATGGACACTCTAAACCTGCCCTTTCCAGGAAATCCTCTACCCCAACTACAGAGGCAACCTCTGATCTGTTTCTGTCACTATAAATTAGATTTGCCTATTGAAGAATTTCATATGTATAGAATCATTCAGTTGTCAATTCAGAAGTCAATTTTGTGTTTGACTTCTTTTGTTCAACATAATGATTTTGAGATTCATTCATGTTGCAGCATATACCTGTAGTTCATTCTTTTTATTGCTAATTAGTAGTCCATTGTATGGATATATAATAATTTGTTTATCCAACATCTGGTTTGTTTCAAATTTTTGGCTATAAATATAGAGCTCCTATGAACATTCATGTGTAAGTCTTTTTGTAGACATACATTTTCATTTCTCTTAGGTGGAATTCTTTGATCATGAGGCATATGTAAGTTTACTTTTAAAAAATTTTATTTTGAAATTATTTTAGATCCATATATGAATTGCTAAATAGTACAGAAAACTCCAGTATACTCTTCATCCAGCTTCCATCAATGATAATATCTTATATAACCATAGTGCAATGATCAAACCCAAGAAATTGATATTGGTATAAAACTATTAACTGAAATACTGAGCTTATTTTCATTTCAATAAGGAAATATTCATTTTCCTAATGGCTAGGAATGTTGAACACTTTTTCGTTTCTGAATCATTTGCAATCCATATATCCTCTTCGATGAAGTTTCTGTTTAAGACTTTTGCCCATTTTCTAGCTGGATTCTTTGCTTTCTCACTATTTAGTTGAGAAAATTCTTTACATATTCTGGATACAAATTCTTTATTGGAAATGAGATTTGCAAATATTCCAGTTAGTTGCTTATTTTTAGTCTCTTATTGTCTTCCTTAGAATATTTCTTTAAAAAATGTACTAGGTGTGACATCATTATTTTCTTTTATGGACTGTGATTTTTGGTATGATGTCTAAAAACTCTTCACCTAACTCTAAGTAGGTCATAAAGATTTTCTCTTACATTTTCTTCTAAAACTTTAGTATTTTCATGTTGCATTTACATCTGTGATCTATTTTGAGTTAAATTTTGTATAAGGTGTAGGATTTAGTCAAGGATCTGTTTTGTGTATGTGTGTGGAGGTGCATATGAATGTCCAATTATTCCGACATCATTTATTGAAAAGATTATTTTTTCCATTAAATTGCTTTTGCATCTTTCTTAAAAATCATTTGCCCCTATTTGTGTGGGTCTATTTATGGACTTTATTCTGTTCCATTATTCTATGTTTCTATCCCTAAACCAATACCACACTGTCTTGATTACTGTAGCTGTCATAAAATTGGGTAGCATGATTTCTCCAACTTTATTCTTTTTCAAAATTATTTTTAGCTATTCTAAATCTTTGCCTTTCCATATTAATTTTGAAGTTAGCTGTTTATATCTATAAGATATCCTGCTGACATTTTTCTAGAAATTACCTTAAAACTATAGATCAATTTAGAATCGACATATTTACCATGCTGACATGAACATAGGATGTCTATTTAAGACTTTCCTTTCTTTTATCAACATTTTTTAGTTTTCTACATGCAGATTTTATCCAGTATTTATAATTGTTTTTCTTTTTGGTAGAGTGATTGCAAATGGTCTTGTGTTTTAAATTTCTATTTCTAATAGTTCATTGTTATCATAAAGAAATATGATAAATTTTTTTGGCTTATGTTGACCTTGTATCTAGTTATCTGCAACCTTGCCAAACTCAATCACTAGTTTGGGGAATTTTGTTAATTTCTTGGTATTTTTTTACCTGGAAAATTATGTTATCTACAAATAAGGAGACTTTGTTTTTCTTTTCAAATCTATATGCCTTTTGTTCCTTTTTCTTGTCTTAATTCACCAACTAGGAATTCTATTATTATGTTGAGTAGGAAGGAAACATTGTTTTTCCCTTTTAAGTATGTGTTAGTTGTAGGTTTTCTTTGTAGATGTTCTTTATCAGGCTCTTCTAATTACTTAACATTCTCTTCTTTTTTTTTTTTTTAAAGTTTTTATTTATTTATTTTTTAATTCTTTTTTTTTTTTTTAAAGATTTTATTTATTTATTTGACAGAGAGAGACACAGCGAGAGAGGGAACACAAGCAGGGGAGTGGGAGAGGGAGAAGCAGGCTTCCCGCGGAGCAGGGAGCCCGATACGGGCTCAATCCCAGGACCCTGGGATCATGACCTGAGCCGAAGGCAGACGCTTAATGACTGAGCCATCCAGGCGCCCCTTAACATTCTCTCCTAATTACTCTTTTACTGAAAGGGTTTTCTTTTTTTTATCTTACATTGCTGTTGGATTTTATCAAATGATTTTTGTGCATCAATTTGTATAATTATGGTTTTTCTTCAGACTGTTATATCGTAGGTTGCATTAATTTTTTAATATTGAACCAACCTTGTATTTTTGGAATAAACTCCATTTGTTCATGGTGCATTGATGAAGATTTTTACATCCTTGTTTATGAGAGATGTTGGTCAATATCTTTCTTTTTTGTACAGTTTTTACCTGAAGGTTTTAAATTTTGATAAAGCCCAATTTATCAATTTTTATGAAACAAAAAAACTTTTTTTGTCCTTTATGTGCTATCTTGGAAGTCTGTATGATTTTTGTTTTCTATCTAGAATATTTTTATATCTGCTAAATTCATAATATTTTTTCCTGTATTTTCCTTCAGAAAAGTTATAGTTTGTGCTTTTAAATTTGTTTCCACAATATATTTTGTGTTAATATTTTGTGCGTTATGTGAAATTAAGGTTTAGCTTCACTCTCTTTTATAAAAATAACATTTTTTACCAGAATTATTTGTTGAAAAGACTATCCCTTCCCTCATTTAATTATTTGGTTACATTTGTTAAAAGTCTATCTAATATGTACACTTGAGTCTATTTTTGGACTCTTTATTCTGTTTCATTTATCTACGTGTTTATCCTTATAGCAATACTATATGATCTTAATTACTGTAGCTTTATAAAAAGTATTAATTGAGATAGTATACATCTTCTTTTTTCCTCTCTTTCAAAATTTTGTTGCCTATTCTAGACACTTGAGATTTACATATAAAATTTGGAATCAGTTTGTTGATTTCTGCAAAAAGCATGTTAGAATTTTGATTTGGATTGCATTCAAACTATAGATAAATTGAGAAAGAACTGGTATTTAAACATTATTGAAGTTTTTTGTCCATTAACGTGATGTATCTCTTCAAATTCAAATTGATAATTTTTTTCTATTCTAGTAGGTCAAATAGCTAGTTTCCCTAAGGATTTTATTTGAATGTTATCATATTGTCTACAAATAAAGTTTCATTTTTTTCCTTTCAAGCAAGTATGGTACTTTTTTTCTTTTCCTTATATCATTGCACTGGCTAAAATTTCCAATACAAGGTTGAATAGAGGAGTTGAGAGTGGACATCTGTGCTTTTTTTCCTACTCTTAGAAAACTGTTAAGTCTTTCAACATTAAGTATGTTAACTGTAAGTTTTCAATTGATTCCCTTTACCAGGCAGAGGAATTTTCTTTTTATTCCTAAGAGTTTTTAATTTTTAATCATTAGTTGGTGTTGAATTTTTCAAGTGTCTCTTTTGTGCCTATTAAGGGCATCACATGGGTTTTTCATATCTTTAAAATTAGTATGCTAAATTACACTGATTGAGGGGCGCCTGGGTGGCTCAGTCATTAAGCGTCTGCCTTCGGCTCAGGTCATGATCCCAGGGTCCTGGGATTGAGTCCCACATCAGGCTCCCTGCTCGGCAGGAAGCCTGCTTCTCCCTCTCCCACTCCCCCGCTTGTGTTCCTGCTCTCACTATCTCTCTCTCTGTCAAATAAATAAATAAAATCTTTAAAAATAAATAAATAAATTACACTGATTGATTTTTGAATAGTAATTTAACCATGTATTCTTCAGATAAACCCCACTTGGTCATGATGTATCCCCTTTTAATATATAAGGGGATTCAATTTGCTAATATGGTGTTATGGATATTTGTGTCAGTATTCCTAAGGGAAATTGATGTGTTGTTTACTTTTCTTATAATGTTTTTGCCTGGTTTTGAGATCAAAGATAAAGCTGGTCTTGTGAAATGAGTGGGAAGCAGTAAAATGTGTAATAACAATAGCACAAAGGAAGGGGAAGGAAAAGTGAAAATCTGCTGTTGCAAGAAGCTTACATTATATATAAACTATACAAGAAACTAAAAATACATATTATGAACTCTAATAACCATTATAAAAGTAAACAAAATGGAAGAATTCAGAAGGCCTGAGAGAAAATAGTATATGAAAATATTCAGTTAATCCAAACGAAGCAAAGGAATAAAGAAAAGATGGATCAAACAAGAGAAGTATCAGGAGGATAGATTTAAATCCAATCAGAATGAAATTTATATTAAGTGTAAGTTATTCAAACATTCCAATTAAAAAGTGAGATTACCTGATTGGACACAAAGAGGAAGACACCATATGTTGTCTACAAGAAGTGCACTTTAAATATAAGGCAAAGATGGGTTAAAAGTAAAAGATGCAAAAATATAGAACATGCAAACAAATAAATCCTCAGAAAGCCAGGGTGGTTATATTAATAGAGACGGTGGATTGTAGAACAAGAAATTTTAGCAGAGTTAAATAGGGATATTTAATAATGAGAAAAGGTCAATTCATCAAGAAGATGTAATAACTCTATATGTGTATGCACATAATGGAACTTTGATTTGCATGAAGAAAAATGCGACAGAAGCAAAAGAAAAAGCAGGCAAATCCACAACTATAATTGAAGATGCAATCATTTTCTATTGGTAAATAATACAAAAATAGAGGGAAAAATTAATGGGGATATGGAAGATTTGAATCACATAATCAGCAAATGTGACCTATCATTTAGAACATTACACCCAACAAAAGCACAACATATTTTCTTTTCAAATGCAAATAGAACACTCACCAAGCAATACATATCAATATAAGACCCCTTACCACATATATTTCCACTTTTCCCTCCCCTTTCTTTGTGCCATTGCTATACTTTCTACTGCTATGTATGCTCTAAACTCTATACATTGTTGTTAATATTTTTGTTTAACATTCAATTCTTCTGCAGATATTAAAAATGAGAATAAAATCTCTTTTATATTTATGCACATATTTAGTATTCTTGGTCTTCATTTATTTCTGTAGACCCAAGTTTCTATGTGGTGTCTTTTTCTCCCATCTTAAAGAACTTCCATTAACACTTTTTGTGAAAGTATATTAGTAATGCTCTTTTATTGGCCTGATAATATTTTTACTCTGCATTTATGTTTGAAACATATTTTCACTGGATATGAAATTCTAAGTTATGCTTTCCCCCACCTTTATATTGGAGATTTCATTCTATTGTCTTTAAGATTGCCTTGTTTCTGATGAGAAATCTTCTATCATTCTTATTAGGTGTACCCAACCCTGAGGCTGATTAAAAACTTTTTTTTTTATTATTATTATGTTATGTTAATCACCATACATTACATCATTAGTTTTTGATGTAGTGTTCCATGATTCATTGTTTGCGTATAACACCCAGTGCTCTGTTCAATACGTGCCCTCTTTAATACCCATCACCAAGCTAACCCATCCTCCCACCCCCTCCCCTCTAGAACCCTCAGTTTGTTTTTCAGAGTCCATCATCTCTCATGGTTCGTCTCCCCCTCTGATTTCCCCTTCTTCATTCTTCCCCTCCGGGGTGAAAAAAACTTTTTATCATCAATTTGGTTATTAAGTTCCTTGATGTAATTTTCTCTGTGTTTGTTGTCTTTGGGGTATCTTTGCTACTTGGATTTGTGCTGTAATAGTTTTCATTAAATTTGGTAAATTTCAGTCGTTATTTTTTAAAATATTTTTCTTACAAATCCCAACCCCATTTTTGGGAGATTCCAATTATAAACATTTGACTGCTTGATATTGTCTCACTAGTTCCTGAACTTATGCTGTTCTCTGTCTTTTTTCCTCTGAGTTTCAGATTAGATAGCTTTTATTGCTATGTTCTCAAGTACACTGACCTTTCCAGCTGCACTGTCTAATCTAGTATTAAATCTATCTTGCGAATTTTTCATTTCAAATATTTAATGCTTCAGTGCTAGATTTTCAATTTGACTTTTAAAATACATATATTACATCTATCTTCATCATGTTTCCTTTAAATCCTTTAGCATATTTTTAAAAGCTTAAAGTTCTTTTTTGTCAATTCCATCTTTCAATAATTTCTGGTTTTAATCCTTTTAATTAATTTTTCCCCTGTTTATGGATCACATTTTCTTGCCTTTTTACATTTGTAAAGGTTTTTTTTTTTTGTTGTTGTTGTTTTTAATGGATGCTAGGTATTTTGTATTTTATGTTGTCAAGTGTCTGGACTTGTGTTTTCTTCCCTTACAGAGTAGCAATTTTTGTTTTGGCAAGTATTTTAGTTACTGGAGTATCATTCTGACCGTCTCAATGCTGGTTTGTTTGTTTGTTTTTGTTTTTTTGGTTTTTGTTTGCTCGTTTGTTTGTTTAAAGAGGGACAGGGGAGAGGGGTAGAGGGAGAGGGAAAGAGAGAATCTTAAGCAGGCTCCATACCCAGTGTGGAGCCAGATACAGGGTTTGATCACAATCTTGAGATCATGACTCAAACCAAAATCAAGAGTTGGACGCTTAACTGACTGAGCCACCCAGGTGCCCTTCACTGCTGGCTTTAAACCTTTGTTAAGTAGGTCTTAGAGTAGCCTTTACTCTGGAGTCTGACACGTCTAGGACCTCTACTGAATGCCTACATTTTTAATGAGGGCCATTTATTTCAGCTGGACAAACCCAAATGTCTCTCATCCGTCTGTAATCTTGGCAGTTGTTCAGGCTACTATCTCCAGTAGTTGTTCCTCGCCTAGATTTATGTGGCTTTACTACATGTGTATCAGTTTAGTATTTGGCAAAATACTCACAGGGACCCCTATGCAGACTTTGGAGCTTTTCTCTGCACAGTTCAGTTTCTTCCTCTCCAGTATTCTATTCCTCTTTAATATTAGTCACCTTGATCTCCTCTAACTCTGACCTATTTCTTCAATTCAGCAAACTTTCTGTGCTGTGTTTGGGTCTCCCTTTCCTTTACCGTGGTTCTAAATGTGCTTCTCAGCAAATGTGCAGAAGGCAAAAAATAGTAGAACTTGCCTCAATTCCACCTTTCTCAGGGATCACAGCGCTATGCTGCTTGTTTTCCAATTGTTGACACCATCTGTTACATATATTTTGTGCAGTTCTCTAGTTTTTGTTTTTACATGCCAGGGAGGCAAACCTAGTACTAGTTATTCTGTCATGGCTACAAACCCTATGCATTTAAATATAAAAATTATAACCCATTTACTATTCCCCATCATACATCATTTTAAACTGAAAACATTGGTCAAATTAAAAAAACAAAAACAAAAAAACACTGCTAGAGAAAGACAAATACCATATGATTTCATTCATATGTGGAATTTAAGAAACAAAACAGATGAACATAGGGTAAGGGAAAGAAAAAGAAAATAAGATGAAAACAAGAGAGGGAGGCAGGCAGACCATAAGAGACTCTTAACTATAGAGAACAAACTGAGGGTTGCTGGAGGGGAGGTAGGTGGGAGGATGGGCTAAATGGGTGATGGGCATTAAGGAGGGCATGTGTTGTGATAAGCACTGGGTGTTATATGTAACTGATGATGAATCACTAAATTCTACTCCTGAAACCAATATTACACTATATGTTAACTAACTCAAATTTAAATAAAATCTTGGAAGGAACAAAAAACAAACAAACAAAAACCAAAAAAACCTCTGCTATGCCATTAGAACAGGGCAAGAATTTAGAAGTTCACCTGCTGACTTAAAAAAAAAAAATTTAGAGCCTATTTTTTTAGAGTAGTTTTAGGCTAACAGCATAATTAAGAGGAAGGTAGATAGATTTTCTGCGTACCCCTTGCCCCTGCACATGTACAACTTCCTCCACTATCTACATCCCCCACCAAAGCGCTACATTTGTTGCAGCTGATGAACCCACATTGACCCACCATAGTCACCCAAAGTCCAAAGTTTACATTACGGTTTACTTTTGTGTTATACATTCTATGGGTTTGGACAAGTATATAATGACATGCAGTCATTATTATACTATCATACAGAATATTTTCACTGCCCTAAAAATTCTCTGTGCTTTACCTATTCACCCCTCCTCCCACCCTTGGCAATCACTGATCTTTTCATTGTCTCCATAGTTTTGCTTCTTCTAGGATGTCATAGTTGGAACCGTACATTATATAGCTTTTTCAGCTTGGCTTCTTTCATTTAGAAATATGCATTTAAGATTCCTCCATGTTTTTTCATGGCTTGTTAGCTCATTTCTTTTCAGTGCTAAATAATAGTCCATGGTCTCAATGTACCACAGTTTATTTATCTGTTCACCTACTGAAGAACATCTTGGCTGCTTGAGGTTTTGGCACTCATGAATAAAGCTGCTATAAACAACCGGGTGCAGGTTTTTGTGTCAACATAAGTTTTCTTTTTTTTAATATAGTTTGCTTTATTTTATTTTATTTTATTTTAATGTTATGTTAATCACCATACATTACATCATTAGTTTTTGATGTAGTGTTCCATGATTCATTGTTTGCGTATAACACCCAGTGCTCCATTCAATACGTGCCCTCTTTAATACCCATCACCAAGCTAACCCATCCCCCCAACCCCCAACATAAGTTTTCAATCCTTTGAGTAAACACCAAGGAGTAGGATTGCTGGATTGTAAGGTAAGAGTTTGTTTAGTTTTCCAAAAAACAACCAAACTATCTTCCAAAGTGGCTGTACCATTTTGCATTGCCACCATCAGTGAACGAGAGTTCATTGATGCTGCTCTACACTCTTGTCAGCATTTGGTGTTATCAGTGAATCAGATATTGTCTATTCTAATAGGTGTATAGTGAATATCTCAATATTAACTTGTATTTCCCTGATGACAAATGATGTACAGCATCTTTTCATATGCTAATTTGCTATCTTATTTGCTATATCTTCTTTGGTGAGGTGTCTGTTAAGGGCATTGACTCATTTTTAATTTAGGTGGTTTTCCTATTGTTGAGTTTAAGAGTTCTTTGTATGTTTTGCATCACAGTCCCTTATCAGATGTGTCTGTTGACTTTTTTGTTTTGTTTTCAAAATTTGCCTTGTATCATCATAATATTTTAATGGAAAATTCTTTCAGAAAAAGAAAAAAGTGATGATCTCTTTTTAGAGACACATTATACACTTTAATCAGCTGTTAAGCTGGGTGAGAATGAAGACATCCATTATAAGCAATGTGACTAATTTGAGAAGTAACATTTTCTAGCTTAGTGATGTCATGGATCAGATGTAGCATACCAGCACTTCTGAGACTAGCCAAGTTAATGGTCCTCTGGTGGGTACAACATTTACCTGCCAGATGGTAGAGTTATAGCAAATTTTACATTAGAGAAATAATGAAAATGGGAAGGATTTTTTTTCCTTTCTCAATAAGCTATTACCATATCTTCAAAAATGTTTAAAAGCCAACATCTAATTGGATTAATATGTAGATTAGTGAGAATAACTTGTTTGTTAATGATGGAATATGAAGCAAGAAAGGTTTTATTTATTTTATTTTTAAAAGATATATTTATTTATTTTAGAGAAGGGGAGCAGAGGGAGAGGAGAGAGAGAATCCTCAACCAGGCTCCTTGCTGAGTGCTGAGCCTGACATGGGGCTCAATGTGAGGCTTGAAGTGAGGCTCCATCCCAGGACCCTGAGTTCACAACCTGAGCTGAAATCAAGAATCAGATGCTTAACTGTCTGAGTCACCCAGGTGCCCCAAAGCAAGAAGGGTTTTATTCTTAACTCAGCCATGCACTCAAATTTCTTTATCAAGTTAGGTCAACTAAACCATTTTTTATAACTCTATTTTTCATATGGGAGTCTCTTTTTAATGATCCTCATGTATCATAGTTTTACATTTTGTAGGTTATACATGATGACAAAACAATGCTTCCAAAAGAATTTTTATTTTATTAACTACATAAAATCTACAAATATTTACAATGGAGCAGAATATATTTAAGTGGTCTGGTAACATATATAAAATTACAGATACAAATTACAATTCAATTACAGCTAAGTAACTGCCTTTTAAATCTAGCATGTGCATATACTTGGTGTACACAAGGTTAAGCAGGCACATGGATAGCTTTAAGGGAACATTTCTAGATTTTCAAGTTCAATATGTACTTATTTTGTAAACTCAATCTGCTTAGGGAATATACCATTGTTGGTACGCTGCTTCCTATTTACAAATGCCCTTCTTTTACTTTACAGAAGAAAGGCAAGCTCCTCATTCCTTCTCATCTTTCAAAGGTACATTGTCTTGGAATAGAAAAAAATTTATGGTATGCCAAAAAAAAAAAGAAAGAAAGAAAAATTTGAAATATTGATAAAGTGAATGATGTTAACTACTGGTGAATACATTTTCATTACAGATAATAGGACAAGCAATAAGGCTTATAAGCAAAAAAATATATATTTTATAAGGATACTGGAATTAAAGTATAGGTTCAAGGAGAAGAAATACTGTAAAATTTCTGACTGGTTATAAAAGAATTTGAACATGTGTTTACTTTTTAAATGGATTGTAGGTATCAGATTATATTATTTAAAACTATTCAAATACACCATGAAACTGAAGCTATAAATTTAGAAGTATTTATAGTGCAAATAAATGCTGAAAAGTGCCAGAAGGAGAGTGTTTCTTTCTTAATTATTCACTTCTGTTGCTCTTACAACTAGAAAGGCCAAACTGGCATTGGGCTCTGCAAACTGGTCTTCTGGCTATTTATGGACATGATCAAGAGCCTGGCATGGCATATTTTTAATGGCAGTTATCTCACAACTCCTCATTATAGTTTGCTGTCATATATGAGGCACTTGGCATTTGGGAAGCAAGAAATAATTACAAGATGCATAGAGAGGTCACTTGTTTCAAACTTCCAAAGAGAAAAGAGAAGTTCTCTTTGTGGTGATTAACATAACATAATAATAATAAAAAAAATGACCTCAGTCAATATGTTTGGACCATACATTTTAGGGCTTTGCTGTGTTTTCAGATATTGCCACTTAGCCAAGGCAGATGGTCTGCTTACAAAAAAGGTTTTATTTTTTTGGTCATCGTTGTTATTTAAATTACATGTTGTGCAGCCAGAAATAATTTTTCATGCAATTAGGCCAGGGAATTTGCCTTATGTTCCTAAATACCAAAGGTGGTGATGTCATGACAGATCCAATTATTTGACTATGGAAGAAAATGCAATGGAGAGAGAACATCTGAAGCAGCAAAATTTTTTCCAACATTCACAATTGAAATCTGACCCAAATATCCTACTTTTAAAATAAAAGGCAGCAGCATTCAAGCCAGGACTCTCCTTTCCAAGGGCTATTTTTTAAGTTTTGTGGAAGAAGGGGACATAGACAATAAAGAATAATCTGATGCATTCTGTGAAACTTAATTAATGTTCCTGCACTGAAGCAAATTAATTGGTATTGCTAGTGTTTTCTGAATATATCTAGTAGTTTTTAAGTCTTCTCTCAATGCTACATGGACAACAAATTAAACTCGACTGCATGTGGACCTTTACTCATGGTAAGGTCTCTATGGATATGGAATGCCAGTCACTAGTCTATTTAGACTATCAAATCCTATCTGACTAGAAGTTCTCTTCTTAGAAAACTCAAACTCTAGCATTTACTGTAATTGCTACATAGTTTTCCCCAAAGCAAAATAATGTAGGCTCTTTTCTACATCTGGCAAAGCACAAATAACTATTATTTAATGGCACAAAGGATGCTGAGCCTGAAGAGTTTCCTAATGTATTTCTCCAGCGGTTAGGAAGAAATAAAAAGAACAACTATTTATATTAACCCAAGTATAGAGATAACAAGGATTTTAATTAGTGAGAGTATCATATCACAGGCTTCACTGTAGTAATTTGATATAATGTAATTTGTGGAAGAGAATGAAAAGTAATCACGTTACAGTAAATACAAATGGACAGAGGTGTGCAGAGAATGAAGGCGGTGTCATGCCCAATTGATGTCCCTGGGTAGCAAATTCATTAGTTTTGTGACTCCAGCCAATGAGAATGCATATTAATGGGGCAATACCTGAGGACAACAATTATGTCTGGCAATATTTGGGTAGCTAATATTCTCACTTATATTGCTAAACAATAGGACTTACTTAACCAATTAACTTTTGGAATTTTCACATAAGGTTAAAAGAAGATAATTTTATAATTATAAATTTATGCCAAATTAAAATAAAATTAAAATATTTCAGTTTTATTAAAGAGCCATTTCAGTGCTAAAATCCCTGATACACTGATAAACATATAAATGTCTCCTCATACAGGACTGAATTAAAAATTCTACATAAGTTTGAATAAAGATATTTTCTATATATGTCCACTTGCTTTCCCCAAAATCTACAAACACACACACACACACACAGAGGGCATATATATATATATATATATATATATATATATATATATATATTATAGTGGCATTCTGATGGAATCTGGAAAAAAATAAAAAAATTTTCTGTTCAAATTACTCTTCACTAAAGACATTTGTAAATTTTGCTATCACCTTCCCTTCATTTATTCTATTAGTTAAGCTAAATATATACTCTATAACAATACATACGATTTCTCTCATTAGCAATGTTGGAATATTTTCCCTCTGTTGGTCTGGATTAAAGGGATGTATAGGTGGGCAGTATGCCGGTAAATTTTTTCAATGTGGTCTTTTATAGCACTGAATTGGTCCAGTGACTCCTGTTCACATGCCTGAGTTTAAACCCATGGTGTGAAGCTAGGGTACCCAAAGACAGCAGGTAGAAGAAGTAGGTAGGCATAGCTCATAGTAATTCAAGCCTCTTAAAATTCTCACTTAAAAGGTATGAAAATGACACTATTCTATATTTTAAAAACACTCTCTTTGGAATATTTTCTACCCCCAACCCACAAATAATCCAAAAAGGATAGATGCATGAACTATATAGCCATGCATGCAATGATTTACACTATAACTGAACTGGATTTATATCTAATTTTAAAAATTTGGATAATATTAAAATGTAATATATGAGGTCTAAAAATAATGTTGTTTTGAGATGTTTTCAGATCCTTTGTCAAACAAAATTAATCTTTAATATGTAAGAAGACATACTAAATAGAGTGGGGCAGTGGAAAAGACATACAATTGACATCTATAAAATTCTGAAACTTATGTAGATAATAAATATTCATTTAATAATACAAAAATATAACTATGATTTAACACTTTATACTTGAAAAACTATAGTTTACAGCTAAAGAAAAATGATTACAATGTTGAGTTTCCTAGTTCTTATGAAAGCATTACTGTAAAAGTGATAAAGACAATGAATGTATAAATATATTATAAAAGTATTAAAATAAAGCTGGGTATAGATATAGAAATGATTATTGATGTCTGATTTCCAACAAACACTTAAAGTATTTTTCATGTAGGAAAATGACATACTCCACCAAATACCCTTATGTGCCACAGTAGATTGAATTTGTATTGTATTCCTCCAGCTTTTGTAATGACATCCATCCTAAGCGTGGTGGAATAAAGCAAGGAATCTTTACTGAGTAATCAGTGTGTCTGCTTTTTGATAGAAAATATAAGTTAATGTCCACCATCACTTATTATCATTCAGGTACATTATATAATACGTATAGTTAATTTTGACCATTGAAAGAGTGGTCAGTGAAGAAATAATTTTCTCTTTCCATATCTGTTATTGGGGAAATTTAGGCAGCCTCACTGATGATTCTAATAATTCCACTGTATATTCTACATAGTCAGTCAGTTGGTAGGTACATAGAATGTACCAAGATAAGGAAACTGTTGGCCTAAGAGCTAACAAATGTGTATGCTTCCAGATAGGAGGAAATAACACATTTACTAATAAAGAACAGGCTGTGTTGAAGATGATGGAGTTGATAAATTTAGAAAACAATGTAAGAAGATGACAAACAGGATTAGGGAGGAATAAAAGAATAAAGTTCTATTGCATTTTATGTTTAAGATGTCTGTAAAAGATCTAAATGAAGATGATAGAGACATCCAACAGGCCATTATAAAGATCAAAGAGAAAAGAAAAACATTTTCTATTACTCCTCTTTTTAGAATATAAACACCCTGTGGGTGGGGGGGTTGTCTTTTTTCTAATTTAATACCATTTATCACATAACCCAGGGGCAAACACTTAATGAGTATTATTTTAATTAGAATTGAATTAGACTCAAGATCTTCATATTTCAATTCCTAAGATAAAAAAGCTGGCCATAAAAATGAAATATGCTTCTGGGGCTATTTGTCATTCATTTATTTTATGGGAGGAAATGCTTAGGAAATTAACATACATGCTTATTTTGTTAATCATAGAGAAATATCAAAATGTCAAACTCAATAGCAAACAACTCTTGAATGTTTTATCAGCTTCAGAATAGGTCAAAATTGGTGTGAGGAAATATATATATGTATTATATATATATATAACTTATATATATATAATTCTTTTTATATAGAATTTTTAGAGCAGTTTTAGGTTCACAGCAAAACTGAGCATAAAGTACAGAGAATTTCCATAAAATATATTTTAAATGTCTTATTCTCAGCATTAAAAAAATTAAGTACTCTGGCTTTGGTTTGCAGGAAGAAAGGAGGTGATGGGATAGGAGATTTTTGGAAATATGTTAATTTCTTTTCATTGTTAGAACATTTATAGTAGTGTGTTATGGACAGGTGCCATTATTCTAATTTGATAGAAGATTAAACAGAGAAATGAAAAAGCTTGTGTCTCCCCATAGGCCCTCTCAATAAGCAGGAAATGAGGGTTATGGGGTTCAAATGAGGAGGAGGAGTGGGGTGGAGATGGGGGACAAGGCACTGACTTTAAGACTCAGGTTTCCACTGGCCTATGGGCCATCTCCATGGTCCCTAGGGAAGGCTTCCATGAGGCTGAATTGTGGGGAACAACTGAAGCGAAAGCTACAGAGAACAAACAAGTTGAAGAGAGTGAATGTAAAAGATATTCCATGTACAAGGAAAAAAAAAAAGAAAGAAGCGACAAAAAATTGAGATCTCCTGTGCCAACAGGGAGCTAGGGATGATGTTATGAACCTGAATAATTTCCCTGAACTGAAAAAAAAAAAATGGCTGCAATGGCATTTAATTGGGACTGCCCTAAAAGGCAAAGAAGGACTTTATCATGGAGAGTAAAAGTAAAGTCACAGAGACAAGAGGATGAGTTGGTAGCAAAGTTGGAAATGAAAGAAGGAGAGGAGAAGGCCCAACCTGGCCATTTTTGATCCTGTCTCTCTCCTGTTCACAAAATTTCCATTGTTCCCCAGTGTCTTTAGAATGAAATCTAATTCCTTAATATGGTTGGTTATTGATTCCTTTGATGATTTGGTCCCAAAATATCTTCCAGGAGATATGTCCTCCTGCCTGCTTAACCTGATTCCTTACCCAGCAATAGACAAACTCAAGCCAAACTGGATCACTTAAAATTCTCTTATCCATCTGTGAGCTTTTCCATGTTTTCCTCCATCTGAATTGCCCTTCCTCCCATCTTCACCTATCAAATAAATCTCTATGAACAATCTCAAATACTACTTTGTCCTTGAAACATCTCCTTCCAGGCTAAAATATGTGTATTTTTAACTCTCTCTACAATAGTATTTGTTTGTACCTTTTGTAAAGTACCCACTAGAGAAAGAGATACATTTTAATTATTTATACATGTCTTACATCCCTCCCCAGCTGTGATACAATTCTTTTGACAACTGGAAACAAACTCTCTTTATTTTTGACTCCTGGACTCAAGCTTAAAACAGAAACTTAAATATGAATAGTTATCGAATAGAGGCTCTGACATTATCTCAGGTTCTTTTTCTTTTTTTTTTTTAAGATTTTATTTATTTTTATTTGAGAGAGAGAGTGAGAGAGAGAGCACTAGAGGGGGGAGGGTCAGAGGGAGAAGCAGACTCCCTGCTCAGCAGAGAGCCCGATGTGGGACTCAATCCTGGGACTCCAGGATCATGACCTGAGCCCAAGGCAGTCGCTTAGCCAACTGAGCCACCCAGGTGCCCTCAGGTTATTTTTCAGTATGTGAGATGGAGATTAGAATATTTCAATGTGTACTTTTTCTAAATGGTTCTCAAATTCAGTGCTCCTAAGAAGAACAAAGGAGTTTGTTAAAATTCAGAATCTTTGGTCCTTCTCTCTAGAATTCATATTTAGTAGATCAGCACCCAGGAATATGAAGGTAGGCAAGCCTTCAGTGGATTGTAATGCAGACATGGACTACACTTTGAGGAGCAGTGTTCTCCCTTGCCTGTGTGTCACAGAAAGCTAAATGGCTTCCACAGGTTTTTGCTCCTCCTTGTCCGCAGCCAAGGAATTGGTTGCCTGGCCAGAGATTACATTTCCCCACCCTCTTGTACCTATAACCTATGTGGGACCAAGGGACTACTATTCAACAATGAAATAAGAGTGAAGTGCTTTGTATCTTTCCAGGTCAAAGGATTAAGAAATGGTACATAATGAAGGTAATGGAGTCACTGGGTGGAAGAAGCATCAATCCCAATAAGCAAGACACTTGTCACTGGAAAGTGAGCTTCTACCCATTAGGATGACTTGTTTGAGACTTTATATGAATGAGAAATAAACTTTTATCAGCTTAGTCATCATATATTTGGAGATTTTTAAACAATGGTAAAAGACATTATTCTTTTTTTTAACATTTTTTTAATTTTGTAATGTTAATCACCATACATTACATCATTAGTTTTTGATGTAGTGTTCCGTGATTCATTGTTTGCATATAACACACAGTGCTCCATTCAGTACGTGCCCTCTTTAATACCCATCACCAGGCAAACCCATCCCCCCACCCCAATAGCATATTCATTTTTCTTTTTTTTTTTTTAAGATTTTTTATTTATTTATTTGAGAGAGAGAGAATGAGAGAGAGAGCACATGAGAGGGGGGAGGGTCAGAGGGAGAAGCAGACTCCCTGCCATGCAGAGAGCCCAATGCGGGACTCGATCCAGGACTCCAGGATCATGACCTGAGCCGAAGGCAGTCGCTTAACCAACTGAGCCACCCAGGCGCCCAGCATATTCATTTTTCAAGGAGTAGAAGAGAAGAATTAAAACCAAGGAGGTTAGATTTTGATGGTCTTGATCTATTAGGTAGGTAGAACAATATTTTAATTCAAAACCTGTGAGATAGCAATACTTAAGGGTTTTTAAGAAAACCTACCAATGGGAACATACATGGCTGAGTTTTAATGCTAGTAACTTCTAATGAAGGCATACCGGATTGGTTGAAAATTCCATCAAAACATTTTATTTATAGTTCTAGCAATTTTTAACTTTTGCCTATTAATAATAATTTACAGAAAGTTCTGTTATTATAAATAATCCTTTATGAAATCATGAACTGAGAAGAATAGTTTCTTGAAAGTAAAGTAAACTTTAATTTCTCAAACAAAAAAACCAAGAATGAGGCTAAATTCTGGCATAAACTTGTTATAGCAGAGGTCTACCTCTGGCTCAACTTGATACTCCATGAGTGGAACTACCTTTTCTGAAGACATGTTTAGTTTTTTAAGTCTGAGCTGTTTCTATAAGCCAAGGCATCCTAGAATTGTTATAGCTGACTGTTTTCAAAATACTGTACTAATTTGAATCTCCTCTCTTTCCTCAAATTCATGAAGCATTTAATGATGCAGTCATAACAAACTAGAGACCACAGATTTCCCCATCCATGTATCATGCACTATTGGATCAAACATCATTTATAATATTATTGGATTCTACAGGAGCTATTATTACTCCCTTTTGTCAGAAAAGTGTTGAGTTTTCCCAAGCAGAAATAAGTCTTGTAGCTCTTCATTTGCATTTCAGAAGCCTCATTTCCAGGCATTTGCTCTTTGTAAGTAAACAGATGGATTTGAAATATTAAAAACCCATTTGGTATGACTGAAAACTTAACCGCCTACATTCCCCCATTACAGAATCTTTGGGTGTGAAATTGAAAAGTAAATTATACTATGTTCAGTCTGAACAGAGTTCATTTAGAGCTTTGTATTTGTTAAATTGAGGGGGAGATTTATTTATGGACAAAGATTACAAAAGAAACTGCTGGTGGGCTGAACACTGACCTGAAACTATGAAGAGGTAACTGCACTTGATTTCAAAAGGTGTGATTTGGGTAGATCTGAGATAATGTCTTTTTTTTTTTCAAATGCCAATTAATATACCATGGACAAGAAAATGATAATAAAGAGGGGAAAAGAAGAGTGGGATTCTTTCTCATGAGGGTCCCCCAGATTTGCCTGTCCACCCACAGTCCATCTGCTAATGTTTCACCCTGTTGTCATTTCACCAAAGTTTGTTCAGAAGCTTTGGTTGGGAAGTCAGCCAATAATGATGCTTTATCGCCTTATTAAAAAACAGCGCATGGACAACTGGGTCATAATATTTTCCCCATAAACCAACTGTTATGTCACAAAATGGAGGTGAGTGATTTGAGGTAGAGAAGAATAAGCAGCAGGAGTTGAGACAGGTTTTAAACAAAATATCTGTTTTGCACAAAGATGCATTAATAAGTAATGGGAAAGACAGGTGCCATGGGCCCCCGAGTCCCCTTCCTCCACCGATGTTTGGCTTAGAAGGGCAGATTTGATTTCTCTATTAGTAGGTAGACATTTCATCTAGAATTACACAGGGTAAAAAATTGGTCCATTATGCACATTCTCAGAAGTAGTAAATTTTCCAAAAGAGACAGTACAATTAGAGAGAGAGAAAGAGAGAACACTGGCATACAGAAAGTCATTCAGAGTTAATAAAACAGAACAGGAAACATAATGTTGCACTAAGACATTCATTTAAAGTGATCTGCAAATTATTTGAAAAAAATAGAGAGATGTAGGAAAATTTTCTGTGTTGCAAACCACCAGAATCAAAAGTGTCATGCATTTAATGTTTAAGGCTGCAGAGTTTAGACTCATGAATAAACAGCTGCTTTTCCAGTGATATCCAGCATTGCTCTTCCTGGGAGATAAAAACACCTACTATGACATTAGATCCATCGGCGGCCAGCTCCGTTATTTAACCTCTCTGAGCCTCAGCATCCTGGTCTACAAACATGCCTCTTTTCCTCTAAAAAATAGGATTATTGTAAGGTTGTTATGAGTTATCTAAGAGGTATTGGGAACTCGATCAATGGCCAATTTGTCTTTTGGTATGAAGCGACCATATACCAATAAAACATTCTCAAATTTAGAAAAATTAAACTAGAAGCATCAAGTTCTTCAGTTTTTAAGAATTGGTAAAATTTACATATACAAGCAAGTATAACTATCTATTTCTAAGGTGTAACCACTTTCTGGGACTAAGAACTTAAATAGTGTTGGTTAGTCTAAGCTTGACAATTAGAGCAAAATGAACCATTTTCTTCTCAAGTAGAACTTTACTGTTACACATTGTATGCCTAAATAGAAGGCAAATATGGGGTGGTTTCCCTATTTTCCCAAAGACTGTATAAAGATTTTTTTTTAAAGATTTTATTTATTTATTTGACAGAGAGATAGAGACAGTGAGAGAGGGAACACAAGCAGAGGGAGTGAGAGAGGGAGACACAGGCTCCCCGCTGAGCAGGGAGCCCGATGTGGGGCTGGATCCCAGGACCCTGAAGGCAGACGCCTAATGACTGAGCTACCCAGGAACCCCAAGATTTTTCTTAAAGTAGACCAGATAGAATGTATAAATTTTGCAAATTAGATAAGAGAGCCAACGTCTACATATAGTATTTAATTAACTAATTTAGTTATGAATGATGTATTATTTATTTATATTTTTAAAAGGATTTTTTATTGTTTTTTTATTTTTAAATATTTTTTAACATTTATTTATTTAATAGAGAACACATGGGGGGAGGGGCAGAGGGAGAGGGAGACAGAATCCCTAGCAGACTCCGTGCTGAGCATGGAGCCTGACATGGGGCTCGATCTTACAACCCTGAGATCATGACCTGAGCTGAAACCAAGATCAGATGCTGAACCGACTGTGCCATCCAGGTGCCCCAAGATTTTTTTTGTTTTTAATTAATCTCTACACTAAATGTGGGGCTCGAACTCACAAGAGTCGCATCCTCTACTGACTGAGCCAGCCAGTCACCCCAAATAATGTCTTTTAAATCGTGGACATAAAATATCATATTTGCTTAGATATAATGCTTTTTTCCACATCTACATTTCAATAAAAATTTTTAAAACTCATATACACATATATCACTGTTTTCATTATAATTAGAGCTCCTTCTAAGTTATCTAATAGTTTCCAGATCTGATCATCCCAAATCTATTTCAGTTGTTTGATATACAGTACTTGTAGGATCCATGTGTGATGGTATCACTGGAAATTATATTCCCATATATTTGGAAAGCAGTCTTTTTCAATTTTTTTGGTAGCATTTATTAATGACTCACACATTATAATCACTTGCTGTATTGTTTTCTACAGTGACCCAACATCCAACATGAAGACAATCATACAGTTTTTACTATTAGGTGACCACCCCTAGACATCCGTAACTGGCCATGATTATGAGGTCTTTTTAACATGTCTTTGCCACCCGATATTTTGTTTTTAAAATTAAAATAATTGAAAGAGTGGGCTATAGTATAAGAATCTTTGTGAGAACTAGAATAGAATATAAATGAACTTCCTTTTGGGGGGGTGGGGACAAATGCTTTATATTTAGACATATAGGGCAGCAGGGGACTTTAAAAACTATTCTTCCTCCCAGAAGTATTCCCATTATGCTAGGTTGCTTTATTTGCCAAAGTCCATTAATATCAAACCTATCTTTAGTGACCTTATTGATCTGTTTTTCACTTAAATATTCAGGAAATATATTTAAAGAACCTACTATGTGTGAAATGAAAACAACCCCAAATTGCTCATGACCTACAAGGAAACAGCGAATTGGATAATTATAATTTCATAAGATAAATGCCACAGGTAGGCATGGGTTTGGGGTGACTGGGAATATAATAGTGTGTGCGTGTGTGTACGTGCATGCACAGGTGCACACACACAGATGCATTCACACTAGTGTGGCTGGTGAGTGGTGACGTTTCACAAAAAGCTTTTTGGAGGAAGCATTGCTCAGCGAGAGCTGAGCCTGAAAGATAGATAGGAAACTGTGAGCTGGAACAAAGCAGGCATGGAAGGTGCTGAAGCATGGGGAAGCACGGGCGATTTAGAAACGCAAGCAATTTTTTATGATTGAATGGAGGGTATGTTTTGGGTGGTAATGAGAGGTTAAATTGGAAGGGCTCATGGGAGACAGACTGAGGAAAGCCTTGCTTATGAGTCTCAGAAATTTTGATTATATTCTGAAGGGAAGGTGAGCCATCACTTTATGTGATATGACAAGGAGTGACATGATCAGATTTATGTTGAACAAAGATCCCTCTGGCAATATCGTAAAGGAAGGTTAGGAAGGGAATGAAACCGGAGACAAGGAGATCATCTAACAGATGAGGAATAGGATGTGGCGTTCGGTAATAGTGATCTGGTATATGTTCTTATTCTTTTAGAAATTTCAAAGCAAGGGTCTTTTAACTTTCATTTCCTATCTAGCATCTGTACAGCTCAGAGCAAGGTCCAGAAGTCTGAGGGTTCCCTCATATCTGTTAGTGTTCTTTCATATGACAACAGGGGACTGTATAGCTTTTCCACATAATTTTCTTAGAACACAGATATTTCCACATAGGCGCACACATATATTCTTCACATTCTTTTTATTAACTTCTAAGCCTACGGATATTATAATAATTTTACACTTGTAAGAAATAACCTGTAGCTTATCAAAATCAATAAATTTCTCTGCACTGTAAACTAAATTTCTTAAGTTCCATACAAAATGTTTTGAAGTCTGTTTTCCAAATTAAAAGATCAAGTTGGGAGCAAGGAATCAGGAGACATTTTTATTTTTATTTTTTAATTATGTTCAGAGACATTTTTAGACCAACTTTTGCTCTACTCTCCAAATTGGAAGTCTATTTATACAATAGGCAAATTAGCTTTTAGATTCAAATACTCTTTGTTATTAGAATGATAAAATATTCTTCAGAACAGCAAATACTACATAAATACTCTTTCAAAACAATCATTACAATGAAATAATGCATTTTTCTTGACTAAGCCAAGAATTTAGAATGAATTTAAAAGTTTGAAGACTCTCTTGCACTAATCTAGTTTATTCACCATTTCCGGCACCCAGATCCTAAATTTTGTTCATGTCTCATTCCCCTACTACCCTGAATGTCTTCCTAGCAATTCTTCAAAATATCCTATAATGATTTCAGCCTGAAATGCCATATTTTTTTTTCTGAACTCCCACAGGAACTATTGTTGGTAAATATTCATTTGGCAATAAGTCATAAAGTGTCTTGTGACACCTTTTCTATTTTAGTCTTGAATTGTTGAGATCTAGAAATAATAGCAACAACTATCACTTCTGTGAGGTTTACAATTTACAACTGTGTCATATAAGTTATGATCTAAGACATCCAGTAAAATAAAAAAAGAAAGATAGTATTCTCTTTCCTTTAAAGATAAGGAAAATGAGACATTTGTTAATTCTTGTATTTAACAGGTGACACAGGATATAAAGAATAAGAAGACATGTTTCATTTGCTCAAGGAGTTTAAAGTCTAGCTGGAGAGGCGGGCAATGAAGAGTTTAAGTTCCTCAGGGAAAATATAAAACAGACCAGAAGTAAGAGAACAAAGCCTTAACCCACCTCCTCTCTAGCAGATTTCATCAGAACTGTCTTTTGTCTAGTTCATCAATTATGTCCATATTGGACAATTCAACAGATGCTTTCATGTACTTATCTTGCTGACTTCCTGGCAGTACCAAAAACAGTATTTTTAGGTCATCCCATCCTCTCGGATAAGAGCCCGCTTTTAAATCAGTACTGCTCGGGCTACTTTGCAGCATCTACCTTCTTACCCAACCATTAAATGTTGGTGTTTTCAGAATTCAGTTGACAATCCTCTTCTCATTTTATTCCATGAACTCAGACAATCTCATTCACTTTCATGACTCGATTAACATCTCAATGATAAAATTCCCAAACCTCTAATTACAGCTCCAATATACCTCTGAGCTTCAGAAACATAAATCCAACTACAGACTTCACTTGGATGTCTTTCTGCTCTTCAATCTTCTCTTGTTCCAAACTAAATTCATTATTTCTCCTCTCCAATCAGCTCCACCTCCAACTTCCCTATTTGAACAAATAGCTCCACATCAACCTATTACTAAAAATCTGAAAGCTGGCAGTCATTCTTGAAAAATAGATCATTGAATCACAAGTTTAATTTCTTAATATTCCTTATATCTATCACTTTCTTTGCAAATGCAGCCACCACTTTCTTATAATCACTTACTTCCTAATCGGTTTCTGTGTATCTAATCTTTTCCCACCTTTATCTGGTTCTCAACATAACAACTCGAGAAATCTCTTTAAAAATACAAAGCAGATTATGCCACCACTCTGTTTAAAGTCCTAAAAGTTTCTCATTGCCTATTCCAACCAATGTAATGTGACTCCCAGCTCTCTGAGATCTGTCCCCTGTCAACTCTCCAGCTTTATCTCTAATCTTATATTTTTATAATTCTATGCTCTGCTTTAATACATTTCCTTGTAAAGATATGTAACTTTACTCTCATATGTAACTTCACTCAAATCCTTCAATTTTCTTGGAAATGTGCTTGCCCATCTCTACTTGGTTAGCCCCAGAACCTCATTCTCCTTCCTTTGGGAAATCTTTTCTAGTGCCCTAAATGTGCTAATATTTCTTAGTGGTGCTTCCATAGAGCCTTCATATTCTATTGTATTATTCATATTTTATTGCAATTACTTATTTGTCTATGTTCTCCATTAGCTCTGTCTATATTTTATATAGGTAATGTCTTGATTTCTTCTATATCCTACTTCCAGATCTTCAACAAATATTTGTTAACTTAATAAATAAGGGAATGTTACTCAAGCTACTAAAATTAATTAAAATTATTACAAGAAAGCATATAGGAAGAATAATTTCTCTTGTGGACAATAAAAGTTTTTCAGAAAGAAATGTACCTTAAAAAACAGATTAAAATAGCACCTAAAGTTTCAAAGCAAACTTAAAGGAATTGAGAAAATGATAGATGATGTGGAAGAATGACATAAATCAGAATTCTAAAGACTCATAAGTGAGATCATTGGGAACAAGGTATATGTGGAAAAGAGAGGTGGCAATATAGTACTCTGGAAAGAAATAGACATTCAGAAATCTCATTTCAGAAACAAAGACTAAATTTGAAAAAAAAAAAAAAACAAAAACAGAATGAGCAAACAAAATGGAAAGTTCTTTAAATTTCTCTTTTGTCTCTTTCTCTGGCTTACATTCTGGATAATTTCTTCTACTCTTTCTGCTATTTGCATGTGAACCAGAATTTTAATTTAATTTTGTTTTAGATTTTTTAAAAAGAAGTTGTTTTGTTTCTTTTTCAAATATATCTTGTCAATTCTGATGCATTTTTTATTACTTCTTTAGGGTCTCAATTCCTGATTTTACTTCTTTAAACATCTCAAATGTTAGTTTTATGTGCTGAATCTGAGAATTCTAATAGTTAGGGTCTTCACGGGCCTGATTGGCACTTTGTTGTTTCCATTGATTTTGCTCATGGCGGCTTATTTTCTGCATGTGTTGGGTAATTTTTGTATTGTGAAGTTAAGTTCCTTGGAAATATATCTGTCAGATATCTTTGAGGCATTTGTTTAAGTTGCATTCATTTAAAGTACATTTACTTCTGCCAGGTTCCTGGTGTCCTATCAACCTGAGACCATTTTCATCTTAATTTACTTGACTTAGGGCTTTTCAGGTCATATATGTCTGTGGATTTGGGTTAGGAACTCTCAGAGGAGATTGTTGATTTTATTCTACTTCTCCCACCATCAGAGTAGAGATAGTAAAACCTACTTTTATGGGACTAGTTCTTCCCTTCCTTTCTTTCTTCCTTCCCCCCTCTCTTCCTTCCTTCCTCAGTGAAATTGTTGCTAGCTGAGCGTCCTGAAATTGTGCAGAAGTCTCTCCAAATTTCTGCTCCGCTGGGGCTCTAGCTTTGGACTATTGCTCCTGGCTGTTCCATGGTTTGTTAAGATTATAATTCTCAATTAAGCATGCTCTTAACATGTTTGGGAATATTTGGAATCATGTGGTATCATTTTTGATTGTTTAATGACTAAAAAATGCTGTTAACATTTAACCTCCAGGAGAAAGGGAGAGTCCTGAAGCAAATGACTGCCTCTGGGAACATTACTTTCTAGTCTTCTAGAGTCCAGACCAGACCATGAAAATTGGCAAATGTTGCTGAGGCAAACTCTGCTTTCGGAGAGTCTTACTATGTGAAAGTCTTACTTTACTTAATCAGCTACGCTACGATAAAAAATGCATATGCATATTTTTTCAGTAGTTTATATATTATATACCAGCAGAGGTTTTTCTGAGTTTACTCTACCATTATCACCAGAAATTGGGGGGGGGGGGAATGCTTGTCAAGTTGAACAAATCTTGGATATATATTGAGGCTACATTATGTAAAATAACCTAGGGTGAAGTTAGCACTCAAAATGTGTTAGTTGCCTCTAAATGGGAAATATCAGCAAAACTTCCTGATGTCAGTGGACAAACATAGAATTCTGTCTCTACTGCATAGCACATAATTTGCTGATGTTAAAGTATTCTGCACCAAGGAAAATTCTATTTTCTGATCAATGTCTCTGGGAAAATGCTAGTTGTTAGTTTTTACAAAATCAGATTTTTACCACTCAAGTCAGCTGATTATCTGAAGTTGGATGTAAATCAACTCATCAGCAGCTTCCTGAAGAATGTTAATGTGGATCTGTGCCACTTCCCTATTATTCAAGGAGATAACGTTAGTCACATTGTTTCAAAACCTCACTCATCATTTGCCTTAAATAAGAAAACAGGCTCATGTAGATTCGAAATTTTTTGCCGTTAATATAATAGCTATATCCATAGAGAGAAATGCAGGGACTTCCCCGATGTATATACTGGCTAAATGAAAACTTACAAATAGACTGGTATATCATATAATTTTCTTAACACTTTTAGCTGAAAATTTAATTCTTGGGGGGGGTTGTGAAGCCATTGAGTGTCAGAGGAAAACTGACTGTCAAATTGGTCAATAAATGAGCTCTTGCTCAGAATAAATGAATAAATAACATGGTTATATTTCTTGTATAAATACCACCAAAGTTCCCGTTGCTTTTGCAAAAGTTGAGGGAATGGGTTTAGGCAATATCTGCAGACCTTCTTCTTTGGAAATCTGCTTATTCAGTAATTAGCAAAGAGCAAAGTAATTAAACATATTAGCATTTAAACATATATTGGCCATTTTAATACCATATCATAAGCAGATTTGAAGACAAGAAGATTAGGCTGAAGAACATGTGCTTTCCTTACGTATTAAATTGAAAGATTCCATGCCTAAATCAGCCTGGCAAATCTGAAATAAAATGTGGTGACAAGATCCAATTATTTCAAGAGCTGATAATTTAGTAACAGCATGAAAATTTTTATTTTCATAAATGAACAGGCACTAGCAAAAAAACCACCTTTAGCTCTTGTGCGAAATCATCCCCTTTTCCCTATAAAAGAAAAAGTAAGTCATTCTATGGCATCAGATAATAATTTTTACTACCCACAGTAGTGTATAAGGGCAGAAAATTTCCAACACTTGTATTGCCTATCTGTTTCAGTAACCATCTCTTCTGGAAATTTGTGTTCAAAGGGATATTATATATGAGGGTACTTTGGGAAGTATAAAATGCCTTAAAACTGCAAGGTGTGGTTATGATTGTTACCATTATCTTTGTTCTACTTTCTCTTTTCCCCAGGTTCCAAGAAAGTAGTGTATTGTTTGTGACATGCTAGGCTCGTTTTTCAGTGCTTGTGATTATTACTATTTCTTTTTGGGAGGAGGGGATTTGCATGTATTGATTTTCTATGACATTTTCTCACACTCATATTCTTCAGCGATCTGGGAGAATTTGAAGTCATGAGAGGAGATGGAGGTTATCGGGTGCCTGTGCCCTTCACAGGGTGTTCCTGTGAGTTGAAACTAGCATGAAGGCAGAGGCAGCTTGCTTTTGCTTGGGTCACACAGAAGCAACAAATGCCATCTAATGAAACATCCTTGGAGGCTGTAAACAGCCACCAGGAGAAATTGCCACAAGAGAGTAAAATTAAAAGATCAAAAAACAATGATCCAAGACAGCACACAGTGGAAGATAAGAGAAAGGCATTAGCTATTACAAAGCCAAACAGTTAAAAGGAATGAGATCTCTGGGGAACTGTTAGTTTAGAGAAAATGTTTATATATCTTACAGTAATATTATGTAGATCAATTTTCTGAAAATAGAAATAAATTAGTAAAATGGTTTGCTATTTTGGACATGGAAGAAGGAGCATACGAAGGGAACAAATTAATAGACGAGTAGTTTCTTATATTTCGGATTTTGAGTCCTTGTTACTAGATTTTCTGATCTCTTAAATTTATTCTCAAAAACTTACTTTTTGACCTTTCTGATGGTAAAAGCCACCCAATATCATTTTTTACTATGGCAGTAGTTCTAGATTTGCTTGGGCAGACAGATTAAAAAACTCATTAAGCAATTCTTTAAGGTGACCCAGGAGAATGAGTTTATCCACATTGCCCAGCTGTTTGGAAAGGCTCTTTTGGAGAGGGAAGTAAGGCCTCCTTACTGTGATGGGCTCCTCCCTCTGATCCTATCTTCTTCTCCAGCCAGGGATTAGAGGTAGAGACTGATTGACAGGGCCAAGTCTTCAGTGACTAACAGAGTAAAGACTCTTCTCAGCTTTGCTCAAGGCATGCTGTCAAATCCTACCTTTTACCTGTGTATCCCCATGGTGGGAACTTCTGACCTGCAAAACCCATACTGACAACCATCCACTTTCAATTTCTATGCAAAGAACTTTTTTTTCCTCATTATTCTGTTGGTGGTCATCCTAAACTTTTCCTTAAAATCTCTTGGGATAAGAGTTTTCTCATTAAGCTTTTTCTTCGTAATAATATTTATAAAAGAAATCATTTCTTGAGGCTAGAATGTATCGAGTACTCCTCTCGGTGCTCCATGTATATTATCTTTTCACCCCCTCAACACTTCTAGGAAGCAGATATCATTATTCACATCTTATAGAGAAGAAGGATAAAACTCAGAGAAGCTAGGTCATCTATTTGTAATCATAGAACTTAATAAATGGCAAATGTGAGGATTCCACAGAGGCTTTCCAGACTGCAAGTTCTTTCTACCATTCCAGTCATGAGCTTCTACCTTCAGGCAAACCTTGCATCCAAGCTCACTCCATCATTTATGAAATGTATGACTCTGGGTAAGTTATATAAATCCTTGAGTTATTTTCTTATTTGTATTAAAGGATTTTTGTGAGCAAGAATGTCATAGCATGTATAAATTGCCTAGAGGAATATATAGCGACCAGAAGGCACTTAGTAAGTGGAAATGTCCCTTTGTAGATGAACGTCTACATCTGTCTCCCCAGGGTCCCCATCCTTTCTTGCTCAGCTCACTTTATTCTGTGATCAGCATGTATCAGAGCCACATAAGGCAACAAATGCCACCTTTCATATAGTTTAAGGTTTAATGATCTACTATTTTCTAGAATGAATTTGAGGCAGCTTCCAATAAAATGAAAGGAATACTTAAAAAGTAGAAATAGAAAATAAAGGCCTTGAAAAGAGGAAAGAATATACTAATCATGAGGGATGATACAGTTATTGTGAGAACATCAAATTGACACTGAGCTTCCTGGCATATAGTTCCCTTAACATCTAGTTATTTGACAAACCAAGTGAGCAGAAGCCTTTGTTCTGATTGTCTTAAACATTTAAAGGAAACAGGGATAAAGAAAATTTCTTCTACTGAGAGGGTTTTGCGTTGAAAAGAAGATTGTGGTGGATATGAATTACCTAGAGCAACTCTATACACTGATCAAATTCAATGAGTCATATGCAAACTTTTCCTTTTGTGGTAGTAACTGATCAATCAATCAAAAGTGCACCGTAACCAGAGGAGCCCTTTACCTAAAAGCATGATACTAAGGCTCTAACAGTTTTAGGATAATAGAAAATGTCATGAAGGTCAACACAAATAATGCAGAATAAAACTTTGTAAAGGGAGAATCAGAGTCAAATGCATAAACCTTGAAAAAAGAACACTCAGCAGGTAACATGAGAATCTTCCATAAACATCACTCTTCAGCCTTAGCAAATGGAAACAAAAAGGAAGAAGTTTATTCAACTTGTCAGGAGGTGGTAAAAGAAATAGCAATAAACTGATGCTAAAGAAAATGTTCTTTTGGAAGTTTCTCCAAAACACTAGATTGATGAATAAAGTAACCAGAATACCCATACTCATCACCTAGTACTTATAAGCAAGCAGTTAAACTAGATTTTAAATTATAAGACAAAGGTGAGTGAAGGTATAATACTGGATGACAGTAGAGAAATTTCTGTGACAATGTCTTATTTTAGTTTTCATGTTCATTTAGCTAGTTTGTTTCTTTTCAGTTTCTGAAATATTAATAGCAAACTGACTTCAGGAGTAGGTAATCTAAAAAGCCAAGAGATACCCAGAAAAAATATGGCTATAAATTACCTAAAGTATATAAAATTGGAATTGCATGACAATTTACTGCAATTTTAATCTAACAAATGTCTATCTGAAAGGTATCAGGTATTTTTATAAGCTAGATGTAAGATCATAAAACCATAGATCTATCATTATAAAAGGGAGTACAATTAATAAAATAACTGATCAGTCATCCTTTTAAAAAACTGAAGTATAGGGCGCCTGAGTGGCTCAGTCGTTAAGCATCTGCCTTCAGCTCAGGTCATGATCCCAGGGTCCTGGGATCGAGTCCCACATCAGGCTCCCTGCTCAGCGGGAAGCCTGCTTCTCCCTCTCACACTCCCACTGCTTGTGTTCCTGCTCTCGCTATCTCTGTCTGTCAAATAAATAAATAAAATCTTTAAAAAAAAAACCCAAAAAACTGAAGTATAGTTGACATACAATTTCAGGTGTACAACCCAGTGATTAAACATACTGATTCTAGGAGCACCTGGGTGGCTCAGTCATTAAGCGTCTGCCTTTGGCTCAGGTCATGGTCCCAGGGTCCTGGGATCGAGCCCCACATCGGGCTCCCTGCTTAGCCAGGAGCCTGCTTCTCCCTCTCCCACTCCCCCTGCTTGTGTTCCCTCTCTCGCTATATCTCTCTCTGTCAAATAAATAAATAAAATCTTTATAAAAAACATATTGATTCTATCATTACACAATGTTCACCATGATAAGTATAGTTACCATCTGTTACCGTACAAAGTTTTTACAATATTATTGACTATATTCCCTATGCTATACTTTTCAGTCCTGTGACCTATTTATAACAGGAAGTTTGTACCTCTTAATCCCCGTCTTTGTCCATCCATTTTTAAAAAGATTTTATTTATTTGTTTATTTGAGAGAGAGTGAAAGCGAGAGAGATCACAGAGGGAGAGGGAGAAGCAGACTCGCTGCTGAGCAGAGAGCCTGATCCAGGGCTCGATCCCAGGACCCTGAGATCACGACCTGAGCTGAAGGCAGACATTCAGTGGACTGAGCCACCCAGGTACCCCTCCATTCATCTATTGATGGACACTTAGGTTGCTTCCATATCTTGGCTATTGTGAATAATGCTGCAGTAAACACAGGGGTGTATTTATCTTTTCACATTTGTGTTTTCATATTCTTTGGGTAAATATCCAGCTATGGAATTACTGGATCATATGGTATTTCTATTTTTAATTTTTGAGAAACCTCCCTATTGTTTTCTGTGCTGGAGGCACCAATTTATATTCCCACCAATTGTGCATGAGTGTTTCCTTTTCTCCATATCCTTGCCAACACTTGTTATTTCTTTTCTTTTTGAGACTAGCCATTCTGACTAGTGTGAGGTGATATCTCACTGTAGTTTTGATTTGCGTTTCCCTGATGACTAGTGATGTTAAACATCTTTTTCATGTGTCTGTTTGCCATCTGTATGTTTTCTCCAGGAAAATGTCTATTCACGTCCTCTGCATTAAAAAAAAAAAAAATCTTCTGAAACAAGAACACTTAATTAAATATCTAAGTAAAAAAATCAGCCTTAAGTAGAATTACCAGTAGGGGAAGCTGTACTTCCTAATACTCTCTGTGTGTGTATGTGTGTTTGTGTATTCAGGTTTAGCATTTTAAACCAGGGAGTCTAGTTGTATACCATAGATTAATTGAACATTAAGCAAAACAGACAAGTATTATTTCACAGAGTTTACAGACCTAGAAAACTTTATGTTTTCTTAGATTTAAGTCATTATGTAATTGATAGTGGCATATACTTGCTAAAGGACCACATGAGTGGTTTAGAACCTTATTAGAAAATAGGTCAACCTACAAAAGAACACCCAGTCCTTTGCCCAAGGAGCACCTCGCTTAATTTAACTAAGGCAACATGCTCCTGGCACTACAGAATTCATTTCCAATGGTCACACTTCATGTCAGCATCTGTGAATCTAGGTACATACTAGAAAAGAAAACCACCTCTTTAAAATGATGAAATAAGACTTAGGATGCAGTGCTGAGAGGGGAGACCATGAATGCCAGTAACTTTTGTGAAGACTCCAACCAACAGCGCACTTCAATTCTCACAACTGCAACAAACTAGACCATACAGGCAACATCACACATCTAAGACATCCTAAGTCTTTCATCAGCAAAATATAAAATGTTGAGTCATTGTCTACAGAAGCAGCATCTAAGTGAAATATTGTCTTTACGAGGTAGAGTGACAAGACATGCTACTCCTTAAAAAGTGATAACAGAGAAACAGACTTCCAGAGAATCTGTCCATTTATTTCAGAAAACTATAAACTTAAAATAACATATCAAAATTTGACCATGGTGGCAATGCTGCAACCAAAATATTAGAAAAAGGCATAATAAGCTGAGGATTTTTTTATATTTTAAAACAGACCCCGATTTCATAGCAGGATGGCACACTCTCTTAGCACCAGGGAGGCAGCAAGAATTTGTGGGAAACTCATCGGTTTGCAGTCAGATCTCTTTTCAAATATCTGTATCTCTTGCTAGTCAAGTGACCAAGCACGGTTTTCTTGTCCCTGATCTGGTTTCGTTATCTGTACACATAGAGCTGTATCACATAACCAGAAAGGATTATTGGTGGTAGGTGTGTATTTTCTACATAGAATGTCTGCACTGCTCAATTTTCTAAGTGATAGTTGGACTTTTCACTATGATTATGAAATACTTGACTTATAACTGAGCAATAACGATGAGGTATTATTACTATTACAACACTGGTGGCAAGAAGGAAAATTCATTAAAATGGATAAACACTTGAAACTAAAAAGGATAAAGGTTATGCTGAATTTAATTACAACTTCAAAAATATTTCTGGAGTTAACTAACAAGAGTATATTCTACACATGTAATAAAGAGGTCATGACAGTTCATGAATGAAGAGTTGTATTGGCAAGGCTAGTAGTCCACCCATGACTTACTCCTTCCCATGTCTGAGTCTGCACTTGTTATGAGTGGTGTCTGGGTATATACAGTGGTGATGGACTCCTGCTCCAAATATCCTGTCTTTTCATTGCTACAAATAATTAGAGAGTACAGGAGCCATGCAATTGCGGTCATGCGTGCGTGTGTGTGTGTGTGTTTGTGCATGTGCACAATCTTCAAGAATATCCATTATCTTTGGAGAACATAAATACAAAGTAGTAGAAACAGAAATATGATATAAATAGTTCTCTTTACTTTAGGTAAAATGCAAAGGAGGTAGATGGACTTAGCTCCTATTCTCCCTGATGCTCAGCAATAACTTATATCTGCTCGATATAAGCCCAAGAATGAAACCTGGGGCTGTGAGTTGTAAGCTGGTTTTTTTTTCTTTTTGTTAAAAGCTCTTTAAGTTTTGTTGTTATTTGTTTGTTAGCTTTTTTATTCCTTTACAGCCATAATTCTCCCCTAATCTCATTTTTGCATATTCTGTTTGATCTTCCTTTTGTCTGTTGCAAATTTCCTAATAAATAGAAAGTGCTGGATATCTAATATCTGACTCTACCTTTATTTTTAAAGCAGAGAGAAAGAAAGAGACAAAAATAGAGACAAAGAGACACAGAGAAGAAGAAAGATTTACAGTCATATAATCATACTAGTGCATAAACTACCTTCCTTCCTTCCTTTTTTCCTTCCTTCCTTCCCTTCTTCCTTCCCTTCTTCCTTCCTTTCTTTCTTTCTTTCTTTCTTTCTTTCTTTCTTTCTTTCTTTCTT